>NW_015505840.1:1150911-1162651 GCF_001515645.1 Sinocyclocheilus grahami
GGACAGGGCATCACAGTATGGTGAGGGGCGTAACATTTCCGTCACACGCTTGAGGTATTCGGCCAATCACAACGCACTGGATAGCTGACCAATCAGAGCACACCTCGCTTTTCAGAACGATGAGCTTTGTAAAAATCGATGCGTTTCAGAAAGGTGGGCACAGAAGAGCAACAATAATGTACAGTATGTGGAAAATAATGTGTTTTTTTAATCTTAAACCACATAAACACATTTCATTACACCAAATACACAAAATAATGTTCTTTTTAGCAACATCATATGACCCCTTTAAACACAAAATAAAAGGAAACGAATTTGACACAGTTAGAAGAATGTGTCCACAGGCTTTTCAATTAATCATCCTACATTACACGTCATAATTTCGGTTTCACTATATTAAACACAAAACGCTGATGTGGAAGTACAGAAGGGAGATTTAGAAAGGTGAGTCACCTGTGCTTATGATGAGAATTCTGGGATCCTAACGTGAGAAAAACATATTATTAACACAGTTTTAAATATTACACAGCACAACTGTTTTTAACATTGATAAAAATCAGAAATGTTTCTTGATCAGCAAATCAGCATATTAGAATGATTTCTGAAGATCATGTGACACTGAAGACTGGAGTAATGAAGAATGGATGTGTTTTGATCAAATAAATGCAGCCTTGTTGAGCAGAAGAGACTTCTTTCAGAAACACAAGGGCGTAGAATTTACTAAGGACGCTGACATGTCCCTACCAATATCCAGCATCTACTAAATTGTCCTTAGCAATAATTTTGATCAAACAATGAGATATCTATTGTCTGCTGTTATGTCCCCATCAATGCCAAAATCAAACCTAAGCCCTTGCAAAAACATTTACATTTTTCCAAACACAGAAGATGTTCATGTAAATGTCTGTGTGTGTTACCTGTCCGCGATACTGAGCGACATTGAGCGCAGGGAAATCCTCTGAATATCTCACAGAGAAACTGACCATGTTCACGAGGTGAGCGCTCACATGAACCACTGCAGACAGAAACACCAACAAACACATAAACATCATCAACTCAGACAAAACACACACACAATGACAGCATACGTCAAGCATGTGGGGAAGACAATTTGTCTATTCAGCAGCTCTCTTGTGTGTGATTGTGTGTTGCAGTCGTCACAGTAACGGGATGCCTCAGAGCTCGCAGACAGAAACACCAACAAACACATAAACACACAAGCATACGTCAAGCATGTGGGGAAGACAATTTGTCTATTCAGCAGCTCTCTTGTGTGTGATTGTGTGTTGCAGTCGTCACAGTAACGGGATGCCTCAGAGCTCTGTAATTAGAACAAGACCACAATGCACTGAGACAGGAAATGGGAGGGAGGGAGGGGGGGTCACAGACACAAGATAAAACCAGCTGGGAATCCCTCGGGATATTCCTGTGTTCTAAACACACACACACACTCACTCACTCACTCACTCTCCTATGGATTTACCATGTAATTACTCTGAAGTTACACAGCAGCGGCCAGTAAGTTAGGCTTTACATTTAAATTGTAGTTGGTGTCCAGAATGTTACACTTTATATTAAGTGGACAGTTCCTGAGGAGTTACCATGTAAGTACACTGGTATTACAGTGGTGCACCAACTCCACCAACTTGAGATCCAACTCCTCCCACTTTACATATCCCTAACCCTACCCATCTCCACCCCCTGGATCAAATTGTTCCAATTACTCTTATACATATTGCTGTTACAAAATGCAGTTATATATGTCCTGCTACACATTTGTACTTACACAAACCATTCGGAGGGTTGAGTGTAGTTACAGAAATATTACAGCTGTAGATACTATGTACCAATGTGTACTTACACTGTGGTTACATACTACGTACACATCTAGTTACTATGTAAGTACACAGGTATTAGGGCCACTTAATATTGACTTTTTTCCAGTCAAAAATCACCAGCCTTTTAAAAAGTTGCTTGTAAATCTGTCATGATGCTGTATTATCACCAAATCTTGGATTCAGTCTTTTTGTCAACTTGTTTAGAAAGATGCCGTTCCTGAAATATAAAGGCAGTCATATATTTTAAAACTAATTCATACTGTGTGAGAATGAAAATTAAAATAACACTTAAAAAAAATGCAATCATGTGGTGTTGGTGTATGTGTGTGTGAGTTGCAGTGGCGTTTGATCATTGTTTCCTGTACAGAGGTGAGCGAGTTGTTACACGCCTGTTCAGCTCTATACAGAAACACAACAGCCCTGCTACATATGAAGGATTACAGCTCACACACACAGACAGTTTGCAACTACTGCAATTGTCCAATTCTGGAATAAACGTGTAAAAGTCTTAGCTAACACAAGTGTGGTCTGTTTTCGGAAAGTTGTGTGTCCCTGTGCAGCATCTTTCCAGGACATTAAACAATAACCTGTGACAACAATTACCCTGATTCACTAAGGAGCGTTGTGGAAATCCTGTCCATCTCACAGCAACACACAAAAACACAAACATCATCTGTACATACACACACACACACACACACACACACATACACATCTCATACTGTAAAATGCAAACACACATAACTCAAACTCTACAAAATAACACACCTGTCAAACTCATATCTCAATGGCTACACACAAACACAAAGGTTAAAGTCTAAAACAAACTCAAAATATATACATTACACTATAAAAAAAACAATCAAACTTTATCATCTCTAGACGTACAGACCTTTAACTCACACACCCTAAACATGAAAATACAATTTGACACATAAACTCAAGTTCTTACCCCCAGCATCTTGTGTAGATAATAATACTGCGCTCCGCTGAAGTACAACATGAATGTTTTCCAGAACAGAAATACATTCACTGCAATCCAAACCATCTGCCCAAAACAATAAAAACACAACAGTCTAACTAAAGATGTCTGTCAGATGTTTGTACACAGCAGATGCTTTCCAGACGAAGCCATCTTTAACAGACATCTTGCAGATGTCCGTGATTGATCAAATTTGAATCTGAAAAGTTATACTGATAACCACTTGGTTAACTGCTAGTTAGTCAAACTAGTTCTTAAGACACAGTCTTAACGTGGTGACTATGTTTATGCAACTGGCCCCTGGGTAATAAAAAATAATGAGTGTTTTCTACTACTTCTAATAAAAAATAACATTAGATTTAATTTATAGAGCAAATACACAAAGTGTTTTTATGACAATTTTTTTTTTTTAAATGATATTGACAAACTACCTATCTATCTATCTACTTCAAACTTTTCTGGTCAGGCTTTGTTAAGGCAACATTAAGTCTTGTTGATTTTTTTATCTGCTTAATCTAGTTTTATAATATTTATGTACTTTTAACATGATAATACATATAGAATTAGGAATGAAATACTTTCTGAAAGCTAAATTGAGGAGTAAAAACACTAAAGTCTTGTCTTATTATTTACTTGGGATATGGGGTGCCGCAAGGATCCGTGTTAGGCCCTCTTTTATTTTCAATAAACATGCTGCCACTTGGCAACATTATTAGAAAACATGAAATTAGTTTCCACTGCTATGCCGATGATACTCTGTTATATATGTCATCACGACCAGATGAAATTTTGAAACTGTACAAGTTGACAGAATGTATTAAAATCTAAAGATATAAAACACTGGATGACCAGTAATTTTCTCCTATTAAATTCAGACAAGACTGAGCCTGAGATATGACTTTTTGGACCAAAAACCTGCACACAGAATCTCTTAGAATACAATTTGCAACTAGGATACATTGCTAAGCTACAGAATATGTTATCTGTTTCTGACGCATAAAAGCTAGTTCATGCATTCATGACCTCTAGACTGGATTACTGTAATGCATTAGCCTACTAGCTGGTTGTCCTGCATCTTCAATAAACAAGTTAACGTTAGTCCAAAATGCAGCTGCTAGATTTCTTTTCAAAACTTTCAAAACTTCTTTGTTAACTTTGTATCTATTTTCTTTTCTTTCTGTGGCTACTGAAACTTTATTTATTTATTTAAATTTTATTTTATTTAAATACATGTATAAGGACCCAATCATTTGCTTCTTTGAGGGGTTTAAGTAGCACCCTGGTGTCGGATAAAATGAATCAAACATGGGCCAACGGCGCCATCTATTGCATGTCAGCCACTTTTAGAGTACAACGTTCAACATTTGTTGGAATAATACAAAAAATACCGTCTGTATCAATCAATGTGATTATTTAAGAGTGAAAAATAGACGTCTCTGAAAACAACACCAGTTAAACGCGAGTGCTCTGCTCACCAAACTGGTTTCAAATGGTCAGGGTTTGATAGCTTAGAAGAGTTTTGGCCATTTTGGGAGAACAAACCAGATTAGTCTAGTTTAAGTAGGCTAGTTTGTTTTTTCAGAAGGAACGCGTAAAATGCTGCACTGCAACTGTTATTTTGCTTAAAAATCAAGCGAATTGGTGAATAATTTTCACTCAAATGAACCAATTCGCTGCAATGAACAACTGAACGAACACAAGCCAGCCAAGACCCGCCTACATTTCTCTCCTTCTAGAACTAAGTTCGCCAACTTTCAACGCGTAATGTGCGGCGCTTAACCAAATGGGATCTGTGGATAAATTAATCAGCTGGATCTGCCGGTTAACGGTTATTACGGCTTTCTTCTTGATTGGCTTTATTATTGGTGAGTTTCTCTACCTTTATAAAAATATTTATAATTATCTGCAACTAGTCCAGTTGTATTAGACTGTCCACTGCGCATAATTTAGCCAGAAGGTAGTTGATCAATTTGTTAAATTTGTCAAAGTTATTAAATACTGGGACCCTTCAGATTCAGCATTAACTCATGGATTTATTTGCTCTTCGTTGCTTATGGTCAAAAACAAATTCAGGTGTTTGATACCTGTTGGTTTCACCTGTCCAGATCTCACGCGCTGCATTCCACAGGTCTTGCAATGCCTTCAGGACAGGTGTGACTACACTGAGATCCCATTTACTTCTTTAGGTTTTTATTTTAAATATGAATATTTACACTCTTGAAGAAGATAATTATGAAGAAGATAATCTTGAAGAAGAATGATGTGTTACACAATTATGGGAAACCTGAAAATATCAGAGAATTTTAACACTTTCTAATCTTTAATAGAATAAAAAAATTTTCAATGTAATTTTTTCTATTAATGTTCGGATATTAACCACGTTTGCATGGACAAAGTCATGGAAATTCATTCAATATAAGTTGTAGGAACCCTGAATGTTTTGATCGCTTTTTGTTTATTGTTGTTTTCAAAAATACTTTATTGCATTTGTGATATTGGACACTTTTAGGCAATTACCTGTCAGAATTCATCATCCCTTGCTCCTGTGCAGATGAATCACTAATATTTCTCAGACGTGGTTTGGTGTAACAGGTGTCTGTTTCTCATAACTGCTGTTCTCAGGTTGGTTTGCTCGACCTACTACTGTCAATCATGGACATGTATCAAAAAGCTTCCTGCACGACTTTCTAGATGAGATGCAGGCAGAGAATATTAAACACCATCTCAGGTGGGAAAACGCTGCCTAGCTGTTTACATGCCCTAAATAATTTTATATGTATATTTATATTTGAAATAATCCTGACGTTATTGAATTATATTATTAAAGTAGTAATTCACCCAAAAATGAACATTTGCTGGAACTTTACTCAATCACAGGCCATCCAAGATGTAGACAAGTTTGTTTCTTCATCAGAACAGATTTGGAGAAATGTAGCATTACATCACCTGCTCACCAGTGGATCCTCTACAGTGAATGGGTGCCGTCAGAACGAGAGTCCAAAACATCACGATAATCCACAAGTAGTCCACACCACTCCAGTCCATCCACAATATTGCTTTCTCCAGTGTAAAAGTGGTCTGATCTGAATCAGGAGAGAAATCTGCACAGAGCAAGCACCGTTTACAAGCCAAAAATACTCCTAAACAAATATGTGGGTGGATTTTGATGTGAGAGGAGAACTTTTTCATGGGAGGATGGGTTATTATGGATTATGAACAGTTTGCACTGAAGTTGTGTGGATTATTGTGATGTTTTATCAGCTGTTTGGACTCTCATTCTGACGGCACCCATTCACTGCAGAGCATCCACTGGTGAACAAGTGCAATTTAATGCTGAATTTCCTCAGATCTGCTCTGATGAAGAAACAAACAAGCTTGGATGGCCTAAGGGTGAGTACATTTTCAGCCTATTTTCATTTTTGGGTCAACTATTCCTTGAAGTGCATATCTGCTGTGCATGCCACTCTCAAACATACAGCCTGCTAACCTAGTTGTCCTCTCCAGATCTAGAGTATGTCTGTCATAATTCATGTTTCTCACCTAAACAGGAAGTTCACAAGGCTGCCCCACCTGGCTGGAACGCAGCAGAATCTGGATCTGGCGGAGCAGATCCGGGCCGAGTGGATGGAGTTTGGGCTGGACTCAGTGGAGCTGGTGCCGTACGATGTGTTGCTGTCATACCCAAATAAAACAAACCCCAATTACATCTCCATAGTGGACCACCTGGGAAATCAGGTACATACTGACAACCAGAACCCAAACACACACAAACAAGGCTTCTTGTAAATTATTAGTGACTGTATACACTTTCCGGATCAATCAGTAATTGCATAAAATATAAATGAAGTGTTAATTTGGGCAATTCTTCTGTAGATATAAAGGACATCCTTCCTTCTAGATGTTGCAGCAGACATTGCAAAACCCTTATCCGTCAACCAGTAGTTTGCATACTCTATGAAGTGCACTTAGTTTGCAAAACCACATGCACTTCTTCAGACCAGACACATCTGCACTCTTTTAGAACAAAATTCCATTTGTTTAAATCCTCTTATAGAACTAAGTACTAAGTAGACTAAGTAGAACTAAGAACTATAGTATATTCTCTAGGTCTTTAGTAAACCATCTATGTGCTTTCAAGACACCAAAACAATGATCTGAGGAACATATAACGTGACTTTTTTTAATCCTGAAAGCTACTCAAGAGCCTTAAACAACCAAAAATGATTCTAGATCATGAAGAGGGTTCAAAACTGAACCTGTAGAGTGTGGGTCTGTTGTTTTCTCTCATGACATCAGAAGATTTGGTGTGTGTCTGTGTGTGTTTTTAAAGGAACACTCCACTATTTTTGAAAATAGGCTCATTTTCCAACTCCCCTAGAGTTAAACAGTTGAGTTTTACCGTTTTCGAATCCATTCAGCCGATCCGAATGACCGAAGAGTTTCCTATTTAAAACTTGACTCTTCTGTAGTTACATCGTGTACTAAGACCGACGGAAAATGAAAAGTTGTGATTTTCTAGGCTGATATGGCTGATTATTACTCTCATTCCGGCGTAATAATCAAGGAACTTTGTTGCCGTACCATGGGTGCAGCAGGCACAATGATAATACGCAGTGCCTGAAAATAGGCTAACTTCCACCAACATAACCAACGTGACCACCTGCATGCACAGGGAGCGTGCTGGGGACTATTTTCAGACGCAGCGTAATATCATTGCGTAATATCAATATCATTAAATAGTATTAAATATTGAAACTCTTTGGTCATTTTTGAGCGAGATGCTAACGGTCTAATCAGATTCAATGATCTATGCTAAGCTACAGCTAAAAGTGCTACCGCCAGACCCGGAGATCGGCTGAATGGATTCGAAAACGGTAAAACTCAACTGTTTAACTCTAGGGGAGTTGGAAAATGAGCCTATTTTCAAAAATAGTGGAGTGTTCCTTTAAGGTCATTTATCTTGTCACTGGTGAGGCTGCGAGTAACGGCTCAAGCATGGTTGCCATGGTGACACGTTAAAGTCCATGACTGTGTCTATGGATGTTTTATAGTGATTGCAGTGCATAATAAATAATAATATAATAAATAATAGAGGTCAACATGTCACTTTCTTTGTCTCAGATCTTTAACACCTCTCTGGCTGAGCCGGTCCCTGAAGGTTATGAAGATGTTACCGATATCGTCCCTCCTTATAGTGCTTTCTCTGCGAAAGGACAGCCAGAGGTGATGCACACATAGCCAAATACTGACACATGCTAATTTACAGTCAACAGACTTTTTACGGTCTCAATGCATGATCCTGGGCTTACTGTGCTGGATTAATCAGTGTAAAACGTTTGTCTTTATAATATTACATCCAATTTATAACTTATACTGCTATTTAAAAGTTTGGCGTCTGTTTCAAAGTAATGAATTATTTTATTCAGCATGGATGCATTAAATTGATCAAAAGTGACAGTAAAGACATTTATAATGTTTAAAAGGATTTATTTTTCAAATAAATGCTGATCTTTCGAACTTTCTAATAATAATAATCATGAGAAATGTTTCTTGAGCAGCAAATCAGCATATTAGAATGATTTCTGAAGATCACGTGACACTGAAGACTGGAGTAATGATGCTGAAAATACAGTTTTGATCTCAGAAATATATTATATTTGAACAGATATTCACATAGAAAACAGTTATGTTAAATTGAAATAATATTTCACAATTTTACTGCTTTTACTGTATTTTTGATCAAGTAAATGCAGCCTTGGTGAGCATAAAAGTCTTCTTTCCACAACATAAAAAAATATTACAGGCCGCTTTTGAACAGTGTTGTACTTTAACTTTACTGAAGTAAAAGGAATCTGATTTTTGTGAACTGTAGGATGAGCTGGTTTATGTTAATTACGGACGGACGGAGGATTTCTTTAAGCTGCAGAGAGAGTTGGGAATAAACTGTTCAGGAAAAATTGTCATAGCTAGATATGGCAAAATCTTCCGTGGGAACAAGGTGAGGTTTCAGTAGTTTGGACATGATGTTTAACGAGATTTATGTTTCATATAATAAAGAAAATATTGTGTGCATGGAACGACGTTTGAGTGAACTAGTTTGCACGTGTTTGCAGGTGAAGAACGCGATCTTAGCGGGAGCTAAGGGGATCGTGCTGTTCTCGGACCCTGCAGATTACTGTGCGGATGGCGTGGAGCCGTATCCCGACGGCTGGAACCTGCCAGGAGGAGGCACTCAGAGAGGAAACGTGCTGAATCTGAACGGGGCGGGAGACCCGCTCACACCTGGATACCCTGCCAAAGGTCTGTGCTTGTGCCACAGAGAGATTCTCCATGAGATTACAGTCTTGATCATTGTGTCTCTTGAATGTCTCGTAGAATACACCTACAGATCTAGTCTGGAGGATGCAGTGGGGCTTCCCAAGATTCCAGTGCATCCCATCGGATATCATGATGCGGTTCACTTGCTGCAGTGAGTCGGCAACTGCTAAAAACTTTTGAGACCAACTCTAATAAATAGAAACTATGCCATAAATATTATTATTAATATACAAAAATACTCCTTTTTTTTAATGGAGCAATAGTATATTTCTTTATATATTAAAAAAATATACATTATATTTAATATTATATAGGAATAAAGAAATATATTTTTATTTAATTGTTTTAATTGAAAATCATTTTGAATAATAATAATAATATTTAATAATATAACAAGCATCCATGTAAAAATCTAGAAGCCATAAATATTATTATTAATATACAAAAATACTCCTTTTTTTTAATGGAGCAATAGTATATTTCTTTATATATTAAAAAAATATACATTATATTTAATATTATATAGGAATAAAGAAATATATTTTTATTTAATTGTTATAATTGAAAATCATTTTGAATAATAATAACAATATTTAATAATATAACAAGCATCCATGTGAAAATCTAGAATGCGATCAGCTTAGGACACTCTTTTCCCCTGTTCAATAATATCATAAATAATAATAATAATAATATTATTATTATTAAATAATTAAAATATATTATTACATATTTGAAAACTATAAAAATATATATTTTTTATTGCAATTATATAATTATATAACGTCTCTTCCTATAGGCATATGGGAGGGCCTCTTCCGCTGGATAACTGGAAAGGTGCCCTTAATGTCTCGTACCGAATCGGACCGGGATTCATGGATGGTTTTAATCAGAAGTATGAGACTTCCTTCCTGACAAATACTTTTGCAAATCCATAATAAAAAGCTCCATTTGATCTTTTAAGGCAAGACACTGCCGGCATGCACTGGTCATTTTTGCTTCCACAACAAGTCTTCTTTCAGACTAGTGGAGAGCAAATACACATTTAAGTGTTTATTTTAATGCACTTTATCTGTTTGCGTCTGTAGATTTAAAATACAATACATATCTGTAAAGGCTGAGTCAGAAATATTACATGCATAGAGTGATAAAAAAAGAAATCCTCTGCAAAAATGTCAAACCTGGTTTTATCCAATGTTCTATTCTGGAAACTGATTCAAATATTGCATATTTAATTAAATCATGCCTCATTAACATATTTAATCATAACATGTCAGAAATATGGTGTATATGGTGGAATACGACGATATTAGTCTAAATCTTCACCTGTGGTGTCTTGCCTTGCAATGCATTTGATTTCTAATATGACAGATTTCTAAGTAGAATATTTAGTGGTAAAATGACATGATTGCATTATTAAATGTGGGATATGATTAGAAATGTTATTACATTTCAATGAAACATTACAAAATCCTTCTCTGCTGAATGATGTGCTCTGATGAATCATGCACAGTCAGATCAGGGATGTTTGTTAAAGATGTAAACAGCGATTTCATGTTCAGTCAGTCAGACAGTTATCTATTCCAAACCAAAGTCAAAACCTCAATCTGACCTTTAACCTCAAAACCTATGATCCTGCTGTTATGAAGTGTGAACAATCATAATCAGCTTAAACTCACATATTCGTGCACTCCTGCTAATGGTTAATTCATTTTTATGCGTGATGTCTGCAGGACTGGGAGGTTTGTGCACTCAGCGTTCTCAAAGAGGGATGACACATTTGTTTCCCACAGCACACACACACACACACACTTCTGTGGCTCTGTTGTTGTTCTGTAATGAACTCTGGAGGTCGGCCAGTTTGATACAAAGTCCTTTTGTTTGGGGAGCCCATCTCTCTCTCTCTCTCTCTCACACACACACACACACACACACACACACACACACACACACATACATACACACACACACACACACACACACACTTAACTGGCTGTCTTTACATTTATGCATTTGGCAGATGCTTTTATCCATGTATGCATGCAGTGTAAAGTAAAAGACTAGAAAGTACTGATTCCTTATTGAATTTTGTCTTGGTGAAATTTTAGTAAAGTGCGTATGAACATCCACACAAACAATCAGGTGACCCGTATCTACAACGTGATTGGCTGGATCAGAGGAGCGGTGGAGCCAGGTGACATCTGCTTATCTGGTTTTATTTTGGAGTTGTGTTCACACTGTTTGAGAGTTTGTGAAGTTTTGTTTTATTCTGTCTAGTCGAGTTTGGTTTTGTGTTCAGACAGGTACGTGATTCTGGGCGGTCATCGTGATGCTTGGGTGTTCGGAGGCATCGATCCGGTGTCAGGAGCTGCTGTGGTGCACGAGAGCGTGAGAGCAGCTGGAAAACTCATGAAGAAAGGTGTGTGTCGTCTAGTTTAATGCGTAACTGTACAGGTGTTTTGATAGTCTTAGTCTTGTTTTTAATTAAGATGATCATACTCTGTGTGTGTTTTAGGTTGGAGGCCGAGGAGAACGCTGATCTTTGCCAGTTGGGACGCAGAAGAGTTTGGCCTGCTGGGATCCACAGAATGGGCAGAGGTAC
>NW_015505840.1:1162788-1166144 GCF_001515645.1 Sinocyclocheilus grahami
ATACTTTTGGCAAATCCATAATAAAAGCTCCATTTGATCTTTTAAGGCAAGACACTGCAGGCATGCACTGGTCATTTTTGCTTCCACAACAAGTCTTCTTTCAGACTAGTGGAGAGCAAATACACATTTAAGTGTTTATTTTAATGCACTTTATCTGTTTGCGTCTGTAGATTTAAAATACAATACATATCTGTAAAGGCTGAGTCAGAAATATTACATGCATAGAGTGATAAAAAAAGAAATCCTCTGCAAAAATGTCAAACCTGGTTTTATCCAATGTTCTATTCTGGAAACTGATTCAAATATTGCATATTTAATTAAATCATGCCTCATTAACATATTTAATCATAACATGTCAGAAATATGGTGTATATGGTGGAATACGACGATATTAGTCTAAATCTTCACCTGTGGTGTCTTGCCTTGCAATGCATTTGATTTCTAATATGACAGATTTCTAAGTAGAATATTTAGTGGTAAAATGACATGATTGCATTATTAAATGTGGGATATGATTAGAAATGTTATTACATTTCAATGAAACATTACAAAATCCTTCTCTGCTGAATGATGTGCTCTGATGAATCATGCACAGTCAGATCAGGGATGTTTGTTAAAGATGTAAACAGCGATTTCATGTTCAGTCAGTCAGACAGTTATCTATTCCAAACCAAAGTCAAAACCTCAATCTGACCTTTAACCTCAAAACCTATGATCCTGCTGTTATGAAGTGTGAACAATCATAATCAGCTTAAACTCACATATTCGTGCACTCCTGCTAATGGTTAATTCATTTTTATGCGTGATGTCTGCAGGACTGGGAGGTTTGTGCACTCAGCGTTCTCAAAGAGGGATGACACATTTGTTTCCCACAGCACACACACACACACACACTTCTGTGGCTCTGTTGTTGTTCTGTAATGAACTCTGGAGGTCGGCCAGTTTGATACAAAGTCCTTTTGTTTGGGGAGCCCATCTCTCTCTCTCTCTCTCTCACACACACACACACACACACACACACACACACACACACACATACATACATACACACACACACACACACACACTTAACTGGCTGTCTTTACATTTATGCATTTGGCAGATGCTTTTATCCATGTATGCATGCAGTGTAAAGTAAAAGACTAGAAAGTACTGATTCCTTATTGAATTTTGTCTTGGTGAAATTTTAGTAAAGTGCGTATGAACATCCACACAAACAATCAGGTGACCCGTATCTACAACGTGATTGGCTGGATCAGAGGAGCGGTGGAGCCAGGTGACATCTGCTTATCTGGTTTTATTTTGGAGTTGTGTTCACACTGTTTGAGAGTTTGTGAAGTTTTGTTTTATTCTGTCTAGTCGAGTTTGGTTTTGTGTTCAGACAGGTACGTGATTCTGGGCGGTCATCGTGATGCTTGGGTGTTCGGAGGCATCGATCCGGTGTCAGGAGCTGCTGTGGTGCACGAGAGCGTGAGAGCAGCTGGAAAACTCATGAAGAAAGGTGTGTGTCGTCTAGTTTAATGCGTAACTGTACAGGTGTTTTGATAGTCTTAGTCTTGTTTTTAATTAAGATGATCATACTCTGTGTGTGTTTTAGGTTGGAGGCCGAGGAGAACGCTGATCTTTGCCAGTTGGGACGCAGAAGAGTTTGGCCTGCTGGGATCCACAGAATGGGCAGAGGTACTAATGAATGAATGAAAGAAGTAATGCAATCAAATAAATGATTGACTGCATTAATGAATCAATGAATTAACGACTGATTGAATGCATGCACAGAAAATAAATGAAGGAAGGAATCAGTGAATCATTGATTGAATGAATGAAAAAAACACATGAATGAATGAACCACTGAATCAGTGAACAAATGAATGAATGCTTGAGGGAATTAACAAATTACAGATGAATTAACAAATTAAATGGACACTGAATTAAAAAAAATGAATGAACAGTTGAATGAACAAAAGAATCAATGAATCACTGAATGAACAGAATGATTCACTGATTGTTTGATTGATGGAATGAACCAATGAACCATTAATTGAATTAGTGAAAAAATGCATGAATGGATGAATGATTCATTAACTGAATGAAATAAAAATGCATTAATAAAGGAATAATTTGAATTAATTAAAAAAAATGCATGAAAGTTGAATTAAAAAAAACATGAATGAACGGCAGAATGAATGCATCAATGAATAAATGCATGACTGAATGAACAAATGAATGACCGATAAATAAAGAATGAATGAATCTTTGATTGAATTAATGACAAAAATGCATGAATCAATGATTCATTAAATAAATAACTAAAAAATGCATGAATGAACAACTGAATGAATGCATAAAAGAACAAATGAATAAATGCTTGTCTGAACGAACAAATTAATGACTGATAAATAAACAAATGAATTAACCTCTAAATTAATGAACAGCTGAATGCAAAAAAAAATGCATATTTAACAAAAGACTCATTAAATAAATGAATGACTGTTTCATTGATTGACTGAATGAATGAATGAATATCCGTAATCAGTATCTCAGCATGTTGTTGCCCGTGTGTGTTTGCAGGATAATGCTAGAGTCCTACAGGAGCGAGCCGTGGCTTACATCAATGCAGACTCTGCTATTGAGGGTCAGTCTCTCTCACACACACACACACACAGACCATTATGAGTATCTCTGTGCTGTAAAAGCAGCATTGATCTCATCTGTAAGTATTCAGGTCTCTTGTTTAGATACTATGTGTGTGTGTGTGTGTGTGTGTGTGTGTGTGCAGGTATGTACACACTGAGAGTCGACTGCACTCCCTCTCTTCACACTCTGGTTTATGACATCACCAAAAAGGTGAGATTCTATCCATCCATCCATCCCACTATATGAATGCAAGTGATGTTAATAGTGTGTTTCTGAAGGTTTGGAGTCCAGAGGAGGGAGAGGAGGGCATGAGTTTGTATCAGAGCTGGCATAAACGAGACAACTCCACAGAAAGAAATGCACCATGGTAATGAAGAGCAGCTTCGGGATGATGACGATCATAATCATCTATAAGAACTGACTGATTACAGATACATGACATGGCTAAGAAACGTGTGTGTGTGTGTGTTTGATCTCCCTGTAGGATCAGTAAACTGGGCTCTGGTAGTGATTTTGAAGCGTATTTCATCAGATTAGGCATTGCATCTGGAAGGGCGAGATACACCAAAAACCGAGTGAGTGTGTTTGAGTAATTTAGACTTGCATCTACGCATACAAAAAAAGACATTACAAAGCTTTTAAATTTAGCTAACAACTGTTTTCCACCCTCTTTCATAAGAAAACCGAGCGCTACAGCAGTTACCCCGTGTACCACAGCGTGT
>NW_015505840.1:1166647-1189964 GCF_001515645.1 Sinocyclocheilus grahami
ATAATGCAAGAAGACAATCACAAAGAGTCATTTTGTCCAGCTAAAATCAGTTCATTGATGATTCAGTGATCATTAGTTTTAGTTTGACTCATGTCCCATTAGATGGGTGGGGTTTATGACCTCTACTGCAGCCAAACACCAGATGGAGATCAAAACATTTTGGCTTCACTTTTCAGGACGTGTGCGGCACACTTGATACAATCCATCCATTTAGTATGCAAAATCAGAATGTTCACTTAAAAATAGTGTTCCATACACTTAAAAATAAAGGTTCCAAAAGTGGGTGATTCCACAGAAGGATCATTTCAGGTTTCCCAAAGAACCTTCTTATTATTCTTAATATTTTTAACATTCTCAATTACCATTTTCCAGTATAAAGAACCTTTTGTGCATTAAAAATGGTTTTTCATGGAACCATAAATGCCAATTAAAGGCACAATATGTAAGATTTCTTTTATTAAAATATCCAAAAACCACTAGAACAGTGTTATATATTTTGCTGACTTGTGTACTTACATTATTCCCAATGTTTCAAAGAATGTTTAAATCCAGAGAAATAAGTCATTTTAACTAGTGACACGGAGCGTGTCTGTAGTGTCGTTGTATCGCCTGCCAATGACGTCATAACCCCTCGATTTCCAAAACATGGAAACCAAAGACGCTTTAATATGTTGTGTGTTTTATTAGACCGGTGGTGACCGCACAAAGTAGCATTATAACAGAACTTTCAAATGTATCTAGTATGATAAAACAGCGCTGCTTTACCCCACATACGCACGATCGGAAGGAGCGGAAGCGCTCGACTGTGGCATAATAAAAGCTCTGCTGCTTTCGAGCCGTGTGTCACGCTCGTTCAGCGCCTCGTTTCAGCCTCAACCTGCTTCATTCTACTACATTAATAAATCATTAGCTCATCCATGAACATGATTTCTGCCCGAGTCCCGTCGGATTGTATCGGCTGTGGGGATGAAGACCACAACTCCCATGATTCCACACCCAGTCACAGCATCATCAAACTACGCTTTTGCCTCTTTGTTTATTTTGAATATGCGCCCTTTAGTGGCAAACATTACATATTGTGCCTTTAAGTAATTTTATTTTTTAGTGTACAGTGAATGGGTGCCGTCAGAATGAGAGTCCAAACAGCTGATAAAAACATCACAATAATCCACAAGTAATTCACACCACTCCAGTCTATCAGTTAACATCTGGAGAAGACAAAGCTGTGCATTTGTAAGAAACAAATGTATTAATAATGCGTTTTAACGGCATTCTGACGGCACCCATTCACTGCAGAGGATCCATTGGTGAGCAAGTGATGCAATGCTACATTTCATTTATTTTTTAGTGTGTAGAGTAAAAGTATGAGAATCGGGATGCAGCAGAACTCTTCTAATAAGAGTTTTCATTCCAGATGCAAAGCTCTTGACTTATCTTGTTTGCTGTCAGCATCTTTCTTTATGGTTTATGCTCTAGATTCTCTCTTCTCTGCGGTCGAGAACTTCACGGTTGCGGCAGGAGATTTTCATCAGCGACTTGATCAGCTTGACACCTCTAAGTACGAATGACACTAGGTTTTCAAACTAGGTTTGAATCTGTTTTGTTGTAGGTTTGGAATTGTATCACGGTGTTGATCGAGTCTCAGAGCCTTTAGCTGATGACGTGTGCTCCTGTCACATCTCACTGCACATGATGCCTGTTACTTACACCTGTTATCTTATCTGTATCTGTCTGTCAGTGCTCTGGCCGTGCGGATGGTAAATGATCAGCTGATGTATTTAGAGAGAGCTTTTATTGATCCGCTGGGTTTGCCTGGGAGACCATTTTACAGGTAAACACAATCGGTCATTACATTGTGATGTTCAGAGACTCATTGACAACTTGTCAAGGTTTATTATAGTTAAGTAGAACTAAAACCATTCAAAAAATCATTACTAGATATAATATAAATGTTAACTGAAATAAAACTATAATTTTTTTAATTTCAGCTAGTTGCTATATTTTCATTTTCGTTAAACAATGATGTACTAAAATAACTCAAACTGAAATAAAAATGAATATAAACAACACAAATGCACAACAAAATTACCAAAACTTTAACTAAAATTAAAATTATTATCAATGCTGAAAACTGATACATTTAATTTTCAGGATTCTTTGATGACTAGAAAGTTCAAAAGCACAGCATTTATTTGAAATAGAAATCTCTTTGTAATATTATAAATGCCTTTCCTGGTATTTTTGATGCATCTTTGATGAATAAAGTATTAATTTCTTTATTTACTGACCCCAAACTTTTGAACGATACTGTACATCTATGGGACTTTATTCAGTAATTGTATCATTTGTCAGGCAAAAATAAGACAAATTGCTTGAAACAGCTGAGTTACACACTCATGCTTGAGATCAGTGGTTTGTTTAAATGAGAAACTGCGCTTGCATAAACCACACGTTTTGCAGTATTAGAGCTCAAAGGAACACTTCTTCTCTGTTAAATGCCATATTTACGTTAGCTGTACTTCCATTACGACAATAATAACCACTCGGCTGTTTGAGATCACTTTAAATACTAAATATGTGTGGTAAGATGTTTGTCTTTTTCTCTCTTGTCTGTTCCAGGCATATTATTTTTGCGCCCAGCAGTCATAATAAATACGCGGGTGAGTCTTTCCCAGGGATTTATGATGCTTTGTTTGACATTGAGAACGCGGTGGACCCGCAGAAGGCCTGGGACGAGGTCAAACGCCAAATCAGCATCGCCGCCTTCACTGTCAACGCCGCTGCCGAGACACTAAAGCCTTTCTAGACAGCCTTCCTTTACTTCTGGATTTCAAAACATGCCATGGATACAGGACTACAACAGTCAGAAAAATAGTTAGTTAATATGTCAGTGTTTCCTCAAACGCAGCAACTACAAAGGACTTGACATTCAGATCTGGCTCTCAGAAGCGAGTAGATACATTTTTGATATTCAAGGAATAGTTCACCCAAAAGTTACAATTTGCTGAAAGTGTCCTCACCCTCAGGTCATCCAAGATGTTGATGAGTTTGTTTCTTGTAGAAATGTAGCATTGCGTCACTTGCTCAGCAATGGATGCTCTGCAGTGAATGGGTGCCGTCAGAATGAGAGTCCGACATCATAAAACATCACAAGTAATCCACACCACTCCAGTCCATCAGTTCACATCCGGAGAAGACAAAAGATGCGTGTTTGTAAGAAACAAATTTATTAATAAGGCGTTTTAACTTCAAACTGTCGCTAACGGCATTCTGACGGCACCCATTCACTGCAAAGGATCCATTGCTGAGACACTGATGCAATGCTACATTTCTCCAAATCTGATGAAGAAACAAACTCATCCTAATCTTGGATGACCTGAGGGCGAATACAGTTTCAGCAAAGTCTAATTTTTGGGGTGAATTATTCCACTAAGCAGATGTCTTTCATCCAAAGAGATTTGCAGGCATGTCATTAATAATTTAGTACACAACTTAGGATTTAATTCAATGTTACAGTTAGCAATCCTGAACCATAAACAAATTTTACAGTGTTGTGTTTAATACAATTTCTTTGCCATGTCTGATCATTTGTGAAACAAGCAGAATTAATTACTGTTAATCATGAAAGCAACCGTTTGACCGGTCACTTGCATAAATTGTGGCATTGGAGCGAACTGTTTGCAAAACAATTTTTGCATATATTGTCATCATGGAAAAATTTGTAAAACCACGAACACTGAATAAAACTGGTTGAACGAAAATTTTTCATTCATTTTAAAGTTGTAAAACCATTCTCATGTAAAATGCATGCTTTTTAGCAAAGATTAAAAGTACAATTACCTGAAGTTAAATCAAATTATCGGACAGAAAGACAAATCTGAGAGTACAGTATAGTCGTTTCATGTTTACAGTAACATGAGACAGTGTTGTAAAAGATCAATTCATCAGATACAAATAAACACTGATGTTTCACGCTAGTTTTCAGTGATTTACTGCACTTTTTTCTAGTTGGATTTGAACCAAACCTGAGTTTGATTTATTTTCTCTTCTCTACATTCAGACGTAGGTTTTCACCCCACGACAGGACTGAAATTGTAAGAGAAAGTGCATGACAAGAAACTGAAATGATGAGATTTCAGAAGGCTGTGAATCATCAGACAAGCAGGTGGAATGGAAAAAGTCAACAAAAAAAGAATATCCGTTTGTCTAGATGCTGACAGCACTCGTGTACTAGAGGAATTCACCAAATTACAGACAGCAAGACAGAGAGTAAACTCTGAATAATGATGGTACTTTACATAAAGCACACAGAAATTATATCTAACTTAAACGTTTACATTCGAATTGCTTGACCAAATCGGTTTTATTGCCCTACTGACGGTTAATAACTCAGTGGAACCGTTTAAGAAACAGCCTTCAGTAGGAATTGATGCCGTATTGAATCTCTGACACCTTTGAAAACAAGGCTGTGAGAGACTGTCGTGGTTATTAATTGTTCACCCAATGAAAAATGCATTTCTGCAAATGTACAGTGGACAAAAATATGCAGAAAACGAAATTATTTTCGTTGAAACTAAATGATTAAAATAGCAATTACAAGTTAAGCCCTGTGATGTCATATAAAAATTAATCAAATGGCCTCAGCTTCAACACTTGAAAATAAAATTAGTTGGGTATCTATGCATCTGTTTGATATTTACTATATTTTTACCACTGATTATGTAATAATGTAGGATTGTTTAAATGCACTTCTATCCCTCACAGCATTTCATTGACGTCAAATTAAATAGTCTCATGCTCATCCGACATGAATCCACATGATATGATTTTGAATTAAATAAATAAAATAATCTCATTTCGTTTCCTAGACCTGCAGGTTTCGTTGACGTCCGCATCACTGATCACTGCTGTCTGTGAGAGTCAGAGTCAGAGTGCTTTAGCACAGTGAATCTCAACATTTTGGCGTACCGGACCCCAGTCCAGTTCAGAACCATCCTCGAGGACCCCCAGAACAACATTGACTCATCTATGTATCATTTGTGTTTTTGTGAGGACCAAATGCAGTCAAGTATAATTCAAGTTAGCTGACTTGTCCAGTATTTGGCCATATTATCAGCTATATTGGATTTTTCTTTCACGGGAGAATGTAATGCCAAAATATACAAAATTTATGCAAAAATTAATACTTTATACGGACCCCCTGGCCTTACGTCAAGGACCACTAGGGGTCTACGGACCCCTGGTTGAGAAACACTGCTTTAGCACTCACTTTCTCTCGTCGTGATTCTCTGTCTTCTCATTGGTCGGTTGAGGCTTTGGAGGCCATAGGCTCCGCCTTCTTCATGACTACCTCCACTTTGGGGACCATCATGTTAACAACACTCTTACTGATATCAGTTACCTATCAACCGACAAGATCATGAATCAATAAAATTGGCTAAATACATGTCAGAATCATTAACAATGTTTTGTCATGTGCCTCATGACATATCTAATAAAGCATATCTAATGTGCGCACAGGTGCTTTTCTCTTGTTTATGCTGGAGCGCCATCTAATGGCTGCAATTCACACAATAAATCATAGACCAGAAAGCATAAATCCTATATTTATTATCGTTCTTTATAACTGTTTGCCACATTTTTTAATACTATAGTCATATAATCAAATCAAATATAAAAAACTGTTCATACGAAACGTTAAACAAACGTATTATAAGTTAAATATATTTACTTTTTCTTCACTATCTACTTCAACTCATCCATTAAAAAACACATTTATGAATTAAAATGTCAGATTTACTAATAAATTCTTATATGGGAACAATTTATATGGTCTACCAGTGTTGTTTTTGTATCATTTATATACTATTATAGTTTTAATTACAATTTTAAATAAGCTTTTATTATCAGTTTTAATTAAAAAAAATTTTTTTTTTTTTGTGTATTTTTCTTGTAATTTGTATTATTTTTTATTTTAATTTCAGTTGTAGTTTACTAATTTTAGTGCTTCAACATTTATAATTTTCATTTATATATACACACACACACACACACACAATTTTTATGCACACACACAAATTTTAACCACAAAAGCAGTGTTAAGTCGCTGGGGTATATTTGTAGCAATAGCCAAAACTACATTGTATGGCTCAAAATTATCGATTTTTCTTTTATGCCAAAAATCATTAGGATATTAAGTAAAGATCATGTTCCATGAAGATATTTTGTAAATTTCCTACCGTAAATATATCAAAACTTAATTTTTGATTAGTAATATGCATTGCTAAGAACTTCATTTGGACAACTTTAAAGATGATTTTCTCAATATTCTGAGATATATTCTACAGATATTAAAATAGTTGTATCTCGGCCAAATATTGTCCTATCATAACAAACCACACATCAATGGAAAGCTTATTTATTCAGCTTTCATGTGATTTAGAAATCTCAATTTCAAAAAATTGACCCTTATGAAAGGTTTTGTGGTCCAGGGTCACATATCAGCATCCAAAAATTTAGGTATTTCACATCTGCATGAGATTAAATAAAAGTTATAGATAATTTATTTATTTAATTATCGTTTTACGCCATATCAGCATCAAAACCAATATTCACGGCAAACTCAAAGAGTACCAAGATCTAAACACTTAATTACATTTCTACAAATCTTAATAATAATAACTAAATAAATTGTATACTATAATAATATATATATTTTTTTTACATAATAAATATCTGGTTCTGCTATCTGGTTCGAATTTGATTGAACTTTTTTCAAAAGGAGCTGTTTGAGAATTAAAGAATAAAAAAGCAAAACACTGAATAACTGTTGTATGCTGAGCAACATGTTGCATTTAGATGTATTCGAGTATAAAATGTTCGACTAAACATGAAAGATGAGTGAAATCTGAGAATCTGCAATATGCACTTTATTTGCAATTATGCAAAGGAACAGCGTGAGATTACATATTGGTTTTATTACTGCTATACTGCAATATGGACACAATAATGGAAAGAATAAATATTTCTATATCCATGATATTCGAACACTCACCTTGAGAGCATCACGGAACACGGGGACTCCAGGATGGTACGTACATGCATCTGCAAAACATGATTTCACACTTAAAACTAATGAACACCACAACTATAAACAAAGATCACTGTAAATATTACGTGCATTCACTCAATCACTTATTTAACACATCTGTAAATACTTTATTATTAATAGTATTATTGTTAATATTAGTATTACTTATATATATATATATATATAAACTGATTAATATTTTTTAAATTATAATTATTATTTAATATATATTTATTACATTTTATAATTTTTTTCTTAAATGTATTCGCTGAATGAAGCAAAATAAAAAAAAAATTTATTGTATTTATTTTTATTAAATTTTAACAATTATTTTACATATATTTACTTATTTTTTTTATTATTTTATATACATTTTTAAACATATTCCTCTTGAATCCGAGTCAGCTTGATCAAATGAGGCAGCAAAATTTTCTGTAAAATTATTTTTATTTTTCAGCAAAGTACACTGTGCATGAAACATCTTGACATCAAATAAACATCACAAATAAAAAAAAGGATCTCTATTATAATGAATAACATTTGGGAAACACGTTATAATCTACATAGAAGTGTGGCATGCTATCCATCTTAATTCATATAAAAATATCAAATCTCGATTTGAAATGAATCCTTAATAGATCATTAGTTCATACAAATTCAACCATGGCATTCCTGGGATTTTATTATAACAAAGGCAAATTATAATGCAAAGGTATATGATATTTCCATAAACTAATAATCTATTATACATTATATAATGTTTGTTAATGACTTCCAAATGAAAGTCTCTGGCAGTGTTTTATAATGCAAGAGCCACTGAGAAGCACAGCACATAATTCATTGTCCCAGTTCATAATAATACACATGCATGCATGAACCCATAACCACTGCTACAACACAAGATAACATTTATATTTATGCATACATATTTCTGGCTCCATCGTGTTCTTTAAAGCACAGACAGGAAACCCGAGCCATGAAAGCTCTCGTTTGGTCATTGAAACGTAACAATATGAATGTAAATATTAAATAGCAATGAATAAACAGCACTTTAGATTATGAATGAACTTGAGTGTCACCTTCAGGATTGCTTTCTGGATCAAACCGCTGCCCGCAGCCTTTATTATAACACAATACAGACATCACGGGCGCTTCACGACACAAACCAAGTATTCACAATCTGTAAAAACTGTCTATTTTGTTATTATATTGCACTACGCTCGGCTTCGATGTCCTCCTCCGGAAACTCACGAGGTGCGTTCGGGAAAAATCGCGAACTTTTCCGACACGCCTCCGCAGAGCGGCAACGAGAAAGAAATATAAGTTATAAATTGGGGGTATTTGTTATTTTTGACGATTCACTGTGTATTTTACAATGTAATGGCTATTAAAGTTTTTCTCTTGTCATCATTAAGTGTAATATAAATTAGCACTGGTAAAAATAGGTATTGTCACGTGACAGCCGCTACTTTTCACACCGTATGTCAGGATGGACCAATCACAGTCGCTTATGATTAAAACATACGGCCTGGGTCCGTTTCTAAAAATTACTGTGGCGGATTTGCACTACTGTCACAGGCACGACTTGAAAATGTCTCCAAAAACAGAAACATCTGTCTTCCTCTCTTGAGGAAGAACCGTTTCATGTTGCACGAAAAATTATTATTAGCTCGGAACTTTCGCCGCGAGACTTCCGATGCAGCACATGGCAGGGACTCGGCAAACATCGGCAAAGATCGGAAAATCCATCGTCTCGGCTAGTTCTAGTATGTAGATTTTAGTCTGTGGGCCCTATAATGTTATTTTTTGCACAAATTAGTTATGATATATTTGTAGTCCGTTTCTAAAAATTACTGTGGCGGATTTGCACTACTGTCACAGGCACGACTTGAAAATGTCTCCAAAAACAGAAACATCTGTCTTCCTCTCTTGAGGAAGAACCGTTTCATGTTGCACGAAAAATTATTATTAGCTCGGAACGTTCGCCGCGAGACTTCCGATGCAGCACATGGCAGGGACTCGGCAAACATCGGCAAAGATCGGAAAATCCATCGTCTCGGCTAGTTCTAGTATGTAGATTTTAGTCTGTGGGCCCTATAATGTTATTTTTTGCACAAATTAGTTATGATATATTTGTAAAAAAAACATATTAATAAATTACATAAAATATATTAGGAGTACATCACTGATGTCTTGTTAAAATACTGAATAGTATATACTATAGTACGTAAATGTACTTAATAATCACTACAAAGATAACAGTGTGTTAACTCTGAATACCCAGAAAATATTTAATGCATTGAGATTATTATTTTTTTTAATTAAGGGGACATTTTTGGCACTTGAAATGTATTTACAGTAGTATGTTTTTACCTACACGAGTCAATAAGCCTAGAAAAAATATTTAAAGATAAAATCCATTAAAAAGGAACATCTTTTATGCATTTTTTTTTTCAAAGTCCCAAATCATAACATATGCATTTGGAAACATATAAACGTAGATTTTGCTACATAGAATTAATATACATTTCATTTAGGGGTAGATTGCTAGATTTATTTATCTCTTGATAAATTGAATATGGCAAGAAATAGCATCACTCCAAGAGACATGTTTTATTAAAAATGTTTTTTCCAAGGACACAATGGTGAAGGTTATGCATAAATCAACAACCCTTTGGCTTTGTAACCCACACTTCTCTTAAAAAAAACAACAACAATAAAAGAAATGATTAATTAAACACTATTAAATCACCTCAAATCCATCACCTGTCAGTGTGTATGAGCAGCCAGGACTAATTGAACATTTATTCAAACGTCTGGATGAGTAACTAGGTGATTTCTTTCAGAAGAGTAAATCCGAAGCAAACGACAAGTAAAACCCATCAATATTCTGTGATTCCCCGAAACCTGAAAAACAACGACTGCTCATATCTGCACAGAAAAAAATAAAAAATAATGATAAAAAAACCATTATAACGTGCTGCTCTGTCAGTATAATAGTCTAGCTATTCATGTTACTGCTCCCTCACTGAATGTTTACTAGTTTTTGTTTTTATGGTAAGCAGCGATTGTTAATGGAAAGTGCACTTCCAGTTCTTCAGCCCCTTGAAAGCATCGTGCACACTTGAATGATATGATCTATTAGTGCTGTAATTGCCTATTGTCATTCTCTTTAGCTGAAAAAAGCCTGAAGCAAACACATCCTCATACTGACTCAAACAAGCACCAAAAAGAGCTAAAGGAACAGCTCGCCCAATTTAGAATTTACATATCATTGTGTCACTCAGATCAATGGATTTTTATCTCAAAAACAGAAAAATGTGTTATTCCAATCAATCAAAGCAGCAGTGACTGAAGATGCCAATGACGTACACTACCGGTCGAAAGTTTGGAATAATTCAGAGTTTATATAAGAAATGCAGCAAAAGCAATAATATTGTGAAATATTATTACAATTCAAAATAACGTTTTTCTAAATTAATATATTTTTAAATCATTCTAATATGCCGATTTGCTGCGCCCTCCGTTAATATCAGTTGTGTTCATGTTAATTAGTGGCAATGTTCAAAAAAAATTTTACGGCATATTTTTTTTAAAGAAAATTATAATTCTTTTTCTGGATTCTTTGATGAATGGAAATTAACAGTATTTATTTGAACTCTTTTATAACAGATGTCTTCACTGTCACTTTTGTGCTTTTTTTGATGATTTCCACAAAAAACATTTGGCAGCACAACTGTTCTCAACACTGATAATAATCAGGAGTGCGTTTCCCAAAAGCAACTATGGTCACAAGTCCTGATGTTACCAATAGAGTTCAATGGAACTTGCGACCATAGTTAGCAAACGATGCTTTTGGGAAACACTCCAAAAATGTTTGAGTGATCTCTCCATTCTTTGTAAGTGGGAAAACTTGAAAAATCGGCAGTGTATCAAATACTTATTTGTCCCACTGTATATTCAAATGGAAAACAGCTATTTTAAATTGAAATATTTCACAATAGTACTGTTTTACTGTGGTTTTCGATCAAATAAATGCAGCCTTAGTAAGCAGAAAATACTTTTTAAAAACATAAAAAATCTGAATGAATCCAAACTTTTGACCAGTAGTGTAAATTAGGGTTGCACGGTTTACATTTACTATGATAGTATCACAATACCAAGGCTCCAGAATACTGCCGATGCCACTGTATTTTTTAAAAGGTAGTATATAAGTAATGTTGTATGTGGGGCAGTCGCTCAATGTTCAAACACATATTCCTGCAAATAAACGATAAAAAAAAAGTGTCTTTTTTTTGTCCCGTCACCTTTCTGTGGTGCCCTTTAACGGCGCAAAATGCGGTGTAGAATTCGCGCTTAAACTGGTTTCACACTGGATGCACAAGCAGAGCGGAGGCGGCGCAGAAGATTTGATTGAATAGAATTGATTTATGATATGGGCAGCACAGTCCTACACCAACCCTACCCCTAAACCAACCCCTCACAGGAAACTTTCTGCATTTTTAGATTTTCAAAAAACTTAATTCTGTGTGATTTATTAGCTTATTTACCCGTGGGGACCTCAATTTAGGTCCCCACCGTGACACGAGTCCCCATGAGTCTGTGTGTATTCAGGTTTAAGTCCCCACCAGAATAGAAAAACAGGTATACACACACACACACACACACACATACATGCATATAATATGCTGTATAGTGTAGTTTGCATGATAAAAGGAATCTTAACGTTAAGACATAGCCTACATATAAAGTATAGTTTTAATCATTTAAACAAGCCTTTGAAATCCGGACAAAAACTCCTGGCAATGAAGGGTTTCGTGCATTTATTTAAGCCTTTCTTTCACAGCGCTGAATGTCATATGGTGGTTGGGAAACACAGAGCAGCTCGCTTATTTGATGTTATGGTGAAATTAGTTATTTTTCGTGTTTACTCATGTCTATTTTGAACAAGAACAATGCAGTGTGGCTTTAATTCAGCGTGAGCGGCGCAGCAAAAATAGACTCGCCGAAACGATCGCTGCACTGCTCTACTCTGTTAACGTGGGCCCGAAAAAAATTAGGGCTGGAACAATAAATCGATGCATCGCGATTCGTGGATCAATTCTGAGATTTTCAGAATGCATCGTGATTCTCTCTCTAATCGATTCTGAGCTTAGTTTTTAACAGCAGATGGCGCTCTAGGCTACGCTGCTCATGAAGAAGAGCGCTTGCACGTTCTGCGGAGTAATGTAAGTGGTTAAATGTACTTGCACATCGGCTTTTATGATGCGAGATTAATGTAATGTAAACACAGCACACTGTGTAATTCGCTTCTAAAATTTTCTGAAAAAAAAGTTCGAAAAGGTTGGTTCAAGTGGTGCATATGTAAGGAACTGGAAGCAAGCAGAATACGGCTATTTCTAAAGCACACAGTGCCATCTGCTGTTAAAAACTAAGCTCAGAATCGATTCAAGAGAGAATCGCGATGCCTTCGGAAAATCTCAGAATCGATGCAGAATCATTTCTCGATTCGCGATGCATCGATTTATTGTCCCAGCCCTAAAAAAAAAAAAAAGCGCTGCTTACGTCCTGCTTACACGTGCGGTGTGAAACCGGCCTTATATAATATGTATATATATATCTCTCAGTTCGCATGGTATGGCGATACTATGAGGTATCCTGATACTTCAGCTGGTATAGTATCATAACATGTGTTTACAGTATCGTGACAACCCTAGTGTAAATCATGACAGCGTGAACCATCCCTTTAACTTCAACAGTCGCTCCTGCGGGACGCTGCATTTAGTTTAGTGTTTCACAGTCCCGCCTAACAGATTAAACACTGCCTTGCTTTGTTTCTCTTCATCTTCCCTCTTTGCCTTCCTCCAGCTCCACCAGACACAACTCCAGATTTCTTCTCCTGTCTGGATGAATGTTTTCTCTCATTTTTTTGTTGATGTATTTGACCACATCCTCTGTGCCTCTGGCTTTGGGGTGGTAGTGACAGAGCTGGTATCCGCGCAGGTGCTCCTCAGTTCCTGGAGTCACCAATCCGATCAGGAACCGCAGGAACATGTCCAGATGACCATTTGTAGATGCCAACGCACGGTCTATGGCAGGACGGAACAGTTCAATCATAGGCCGATCCTTGTTTGCACCCTGAAACCAAGACATTTTGCTTGGTTCGATCACATTTTTGCCGTGTTTCCTAAACGCCACATACACATACATAGCGGCCATGTATTCCTGAACAGTAATGTGAACAAACTTGAAGACCCACGTATGAAAGTCTTCGTTTCTTCGTTTGACCTCAGTGGTTAATTCATCCCGAGTGCGCAAATCTTCATACGTCAGGTTAACGGAGGTCAAATCTTCCACCGTAAACCAGTCCCGTCCATCTAGAATCATCCGATATGACATTTTCCCCATCATGTCAATAAATGACTTATCTTCATCCTGCCACTTCTGCGCCTCAACGCTGCAGCCACGGTACTTCTCAAACGAGCGGTTCATCTGCACGATGATGAACTGCGAATAAAACGCTGTGATGCCAGGTGGGTGTTTGCCGTATTCGGAATCCCGAAACCCTCGTTCGAAGATGAACGTCACCATCCAGCTGAAGAGAGGAAGGTGGCAGATGATCTCAAGGGCTTTGGAGCGTTTCATGTGGTTATAAACCTTCCTCCCGATCTCAGGGTCGGTGGTTCTCTTGGTGAAGTACTCTTCCTTCTTTTCATCTGTGAATCCTCTTAACTCTACATGCCTATCGATTAGTTGCGGAGGAATTCGGTGGGCGGCAGTGACGTGGCTGGTTATCCAAACTCGGGCGTTCGGAAGCAACGTGCCTTTTATTAAGCTGGTGAGAAGGGCGTCTAATGGCGCTTTCGTCCTGGCGCTTGAGACAACTTCGTTGTTTTTGAAGTCCAGGTTGTGTTTGCAAACTTCTACAGCCTCCATAATGAAGAGACTCAAGCAATCTGGCTTCTCGATGAATTTAATGTCGTTAGCTTCTGCGAAACATTTGCCTAGCATGTCTAGGAAGCTCGGATTTCCAGCTTTCCTAAAGTGCAACTCCTTCAACGGCAAAGGGAACACGAATTGAAAATCCTGATTGTTTTTTTCCTCCATCCAATCAACGATGAACTTGTTCACAGCCACCGTTAGACCACAGGAGGGAATTCCCGTCATCATGACCGTACGGATTGGTTTCTGTTCGTGAGGAAGGGACCGAAAGATGTCGGCGGCCCTGATTTGGGTCTCCTCAATCGTATATGGTATTCGGTAGACCTCATTCTCGAGGTTGATGGGCTCCCTGCTGCCTTTGATGACTGTTACGGGTTCGACATAGACGTCGCTGATGTAGCGCTGCTGACCTGGACGACATCGGCCTTCGTAGAGAGTGTAATAGCGCCTGTCGTAGGCTATTTTCAGGTCATGCAGTAACACAGCTAGAATGAAACGAAACAAGAAAAGAAAATCAGGAACTTAAGATGCAGACAAGAAAGTTCTTTTACCAGGTTTATTTTTACACCACATTCTATACTTAGATGAACAAAAGAGACTATAAAGTGTTTTGTTATTATGTATCTTTGAAAAGTTGATCAATAATAGATATCACAAAAAAAGAAGAAGATATATATATATATATATATACACACATATATATACATACACACACATACATACATAAAAAGGGCTGTCAATAGATTAAATTTTTTATCTAATTAATCACACCCTTTTTCTGTGATTAATCGCACACTTCATGAAATCAAGCATAGACCATTTATCTTGTTTCAAATGTTTATGTTGTCATCATTTGCTATATTCAGCAAATTAAACCAAAAGATTGAAGGGTGATTCTCGAAAATCTGTATTTTCTGCAAGCTTTTTTCAAGATAAATGTAGATGTCTTTCCAAAAAAGGATTTATCAAGCATAGACCATTTATCTTGTTTCAAATGGTTATTTTGTCATCATTTGCTATATTCAGCAAAGTAAACCAAAAGATTGAAGGGTGATTCTCAAAAATCTGTATTTTCTGCAAGCTTTTCTCAGGATAAATTTAGATGTCTTTCCAAAAAAGAACTCCAAAACTCCAAAAGGACACCAAAGAACCAAATGATACAAGGAGCCCATATGAAAGAAAAAAAAAATCTGAATTGTATAGTATGTGTACAGTGCAAAAGCTTTTTTACATTTTAGAGAAGCCAAGTTGCGATACCAAAAAAAACCTAAACCAACCACCTGCTGACTGCATATATCTACTACAGTACACGGATCCATTCAGAATAACTAAACCGCAACATACACATGACAAATCAAGACATTATCGCAAATGCGTGTGGAAACAATGTGAATGTACAGAAATGTCTCTGCCTGTGCATAAATACAATGTGCGATCAGTGCGTCAAGAGCACTCATACACGCATTATTATAACGGACTCACACGTGCTTACTGTACGCCACCGCAATCGTCTTTACCTTGATTGCAGTCTTCAGCCATCAAAACTTTATTAGTGAGACTGTTTATCAAGTCGAGAAACCGTAGTTTGCGTCTCATCTGGCCATACAGCGGTGGGATGTGTTGACAATCCGTTCAGTCTGTACTTCTCACAGCGCGTGTGACGTGAGCTCGTGTTTAAAAGCGAAACACACTGGAATGAATAACTCACTGAAAACGCAATGCGAGTCTCAGTTCTCTCTGCAATCTCTGATGTAATCAGCCTGGTTTCCTTTATATTAGCGCTGTTTTGGACGGATTGTTTGAATGCATTCACTTACTGGTTCATTGGACTGAGAATTTTAGCTGCTTAAAATGATCTGATCTCAAGCAGAGAATCAAAATTGGGTTAAAGCGTTAGAATATAAATTGTGCTTCAGTAATTTTGCGTTAAATCATTTTAAGTTAAGGATTGTAAAATTAATCGCATGCGTTAATGTTGACAGCCCTAATATATATATACACACACAATAATAGTCTTATCTATATTATCATCATCTTAATGATTTTAAACGTGAAAAACTAATTTAAAAATACATCAATATTTTGCTACAGGAGGCCTTTATTCACCCCCTGGAGCCGTGTGAGGCATTACGGATGGATGCGCTTTATTTGACTTCTTTTGGACTGTTTAACAGAAACATCCGCCCACTGCCGTTATAAACCTGGGAAGAGCCAGAGAGGACATTTTTAATATAACTCTGATTGGATTTGTCTGAAAGAAGTCAGTCATATACACCTAGGATGTTTTGAGGGTGAGTAAATTATGGGGTAATTTTCATTTTTTATCCCTTTAAAGTATTATTTATAAGCGCAGAGCTGCTTTGTTTACAGTGGTAACCAAGAAAACACTGTATTGCTGCTGTTCCATAAGCATCACCTGCTGTCAGAGAGTGAATCTGCATCTCATTCATCCCATCTGCTGTTTTTGTTTTGTGCAGATGTGTTTTATGTAGACCATTCAGGTTTTGCTTTATATTGTGAAATTATACAATCTACTTTAAAACAAAAACTGCTCATGCAGCATGCTTGGACTGTGATTAAAATGCAGTGGTTCTGCAACCGTTTCATGCATTCTGATTCATATTAAGGCACAGTCAAGGGAAAAAAAACTTGATAAACCGTGAATCTGCCAAAATCCTAAAAAACAAAAACTGTGATATAGATTTTTGGTCAAACCTCCCAGCACTAATTGAATCATGATAATTAGTTTTCTTTTTTGTGATGTGTGAAGCTGCTGTACCTCTTCTACAGGTCTTCCTTAGGAAATCGGCCAGATTGATCTTTCCGACATTTTCGAGGGATCGTATGGTGAGATGCAGAGCTTCTCCCAGCCCGCAGACCTCGATCATTTTATCGATCACATCCAGCGGGTCATTAAGATCCGCAATTGTCGAGTAGTTCTTCTTGAATCTGCAGTGAACGCTCAGACAACGCTTAAAATAGGCGATCTCTCCTGGATGGAGCTGGGAAAGACTCCCCACCATTTGCTGAATGAGACAGAAAGACAAAGAAACATGAACAAACCTATATCAAGTTTAGGTTTATATAGAAATAACCCTTTTGGCCACCTTGCCCTCTAAAATTACACGCAAAATGATCAACATGATCAAAACTTTGCTGTTAAACCTGTTGCACACAATCTACTCCATGCCTTCTGTCGTCTGAGAGATCTTTACTGATTTTTAAAAAGAATAACTTTGATATTGCTAGTAATATATCAAGATGAACACTAACTGGACTGAAGCAACTTAGTTTTACTTGATTATCCATATTAAATTTTTTTAGAAAATCATGTTAAAATGTATCTATTATGATCATCAGGCTTTTAAGGAACGTTTATTTGTACACCTCACAGTCATCATTGTATTGCATTGCATTATATGTTTTGATCATCAAGCTAACCATCTAAATATCTTACTAAGACATAGTATTGGGAGATATAGAGTGACAACTTATATTTATATCACTTCATAGGAATGTAACGATGCACCCCGAGCCAGTTGAAAATCAATACAAATGTGTGACTATTCAAATCGGTTGAGATGTTAATCGTGATACAACTGGCAGTAGGAGTTTATATGAATGTATCTCTGAGGGGAACTGGCTATCTTCTGAAAAGTGTAGATGGTATTATCTTTTCATCTTGCCTCTGTATAATGCATTTAAAATAGTGTTTATAACCGCAGCTCTGCTCCGTTTAAAGCAGTAACCAAGGAAACGCTGTATTTCTGCTGTTCAATAAGCGCCACCTGCTGTCATAGTGAATCTGCATCTCATTCAGCCCATCTGCTGTTTTTGTTTCATTCAGACAGGTTTTATGTAGTATAGTTTCACAAAACTAAAAAAGACAACACATTCTGTTTTTGCTTCAAATTTCAAAATGATAAAATCTAATTTAAATAAAAAAAACGCTCATGCTGAATGTATGCAGCATCTTTGTTTGGATCGTGATTAAAATGCAGTGGTTGCCTCTAATTTTAAATGGAAAGAGCACAGGAAAAACCTTAGTTTGTTTATATGAAGAGATTCTTTTATTTTTGTTTTTGTTTAAATTTGATTTGGGGTTCATTTTAAAATTTCAACTCAGTTTTGTTATTTTACATATTTCAATTTCACAAAGAAATGTGCAGCATTTGGTCCAGGCAAAAAAATAAAAAAAGGGCACCTTTTCATTTATAAATTGTCTTAAATCGCATTTTGTTAAAAAAAAAAAAATTGTATCTTGAAATCGATATTGTGAATTGTATGAGTTGAGTGAATCGTTAAATCGCTATCAAATATTCTATACTGTTATCAAGATCTCATTACAAGCCATCAGAATTTTATCTTACTTTTTGCCCATGTAAATATCTGCATATGCACCAAATTGTGTATTTTGCTCAGCTTGGGCCTCTGAAATATATATATACACACACACACAGGTGCATCTCAATAAATTTGAATGTCATGGAAAAGTTCATTTATTTCAGTAATTCAACTCAAATTGTGAAACTCGTGTATTAAATAAATTCATTGCACACAGACTGAAGTAGTTTAAGTCTTTGGTTCTTGTAATTGTGATGATTTTGGCTCACATTTAACAAAAACCCACCAATTCACTATCTCAACAAATTAGAATACTTCATAAAACCAATAAAAAAAACCTTTTTAGTGAATTGTTGGCCTTCTGGAAAGTATGTTCAGTTACTGTACATGTACTCAATACTTGGTAGGGGCTCCTTTTGCTTTAATTACGGCCTCAATTCGGCGTGGCATGGAGGTGATCAGTTTGTGGCACTGCTGAGGTGGTATGGAAGCCCAGGTTTCTTTGACAGTGGCCTTCAGCTCATCTGCATTTTTTGGTCTCTTGTTTCTCATTTTCCTCTTGACAATACCCCATAGATTCTCTATGGGGTTCAGGTCTGGTGAGTTTGCTGGCCAGTCAAGCACACCAACACCATGGTCATTTAACCAACTTTTGGTGCTTTTGGCAGTGTGGGCAGGTGCCAAATCCTGCTGGAAAATGAAATCAGCATCTTCAAAAAGCTGGTCAGCAGAAGGAAGCATGAAGTTGTGGCTTACCCTCCTTGTGAAGGGTGTCAATGATTGTCTTCTGGACAACTGTCAGATCAGCAGTCTTCCCCATGATTGTGTAGCCTAGTGAACCAAACTGAGAGACCATTTTGAAGGCTCAGGAAACCTTTGCAGGTGTTTTGAGTTGATTAGCTGATTGGCATGTCACCATATTCTAATTTGCTGAGATAGTGAATTGGTGGGTTTTTGTTAAATGTGAGCCAAAATCATCACAATTACAAGAACCAAAGACTTAAACTACTTCAGTCCGTGTGCATTGAATTTATTTAATACACGAGTTTCACAATTTGAGTTGAATTACTGAAATAAATGAACTTTTCCACGACATTCTAATTTATTGAGATGCACCTGTGTGTGTGTATGTATCTATGTATGTGTATGTATATGTATGTATATGTATATATATGTATATATATATATTAATCTAAAAGGTTCAATAAATTCCATTTAAAAAAAATATATTTTTCTGACTATTATTTCATATGTCAGGCTTTAAGCTTCTCAAAGTTTCCTCTACGGTTTTCAACAGAAACACAAAAACATCTACTGACTAGGGGTGGGAGAAAAAAATCGATCCATCGCGATTCTCTCTCCAACGATTTCAGAATCGATTCTGAGCTAGAAACACCCGTATTCTGCTTGCTTCCAATTCCTCACACACATACACCACTCGAACCTTCCGTAAAATAATCTTTCATAAAGTTAGTAAAGGTTGAAGCGAATTACAAGGACATTCGCGGGCTTCATTGCACCGGATGCGCTGTGAGAGACGCTCGCTTTGTTTGATGTTACACTTGAAGTGTGTGGTCTCGCCCGTCTGTATTTTCCTTACAAATGTTCTACGAAGTCATCATTTATGTGGTTTGGAATGCAGTGGACTTATATATTTAAAATATGAACCTCACTAACAGAAGGCTGCTTTTAATTTCAAATGCTGACGCACGCTTTGTTTGTGTAGACTGCTCGCGCATGCGGCTGTGCGCGACTACGTGTAGTGGTTTAATGCACTTCAAAATGTTTTTATGATGCAAAAGTAATGTAAACACAGCCAGTTATGTCTTAAGGAATTAAACGGACAGGACAAACCACATTACTTCTTATATTTCAAAAGAGAACCGTGCGCGAATGCAACTTAATAGATCTCCCGGTGTCTATGTCATAGTAAAAAACAACAGTAAAGATGAAGAAAAAAAAAACAAGAAAAAAAATCACTCACAGTTCTTGAACGGAAAACGTTCAAATAATCTTAAATACTGAAAGCACTCTTTGTTTGTAATATGTTTCTATGCTCCTCTTTATTGTTTGCTACTTGCTTGTATGTTTTGAAGTTTTGAATAAAATTCTTAAAAACATACAACTGTTTTAATTATTTTTTTTTTAAGTACTTAATTACTTATGTAAGGATATGTAAATTTAAGGATTTTAAGATTCTCAAGTCGGCAAACTAATTAATTAATAAAGGGGGGGGGGGGCATTGTCATAATTGTAGATTTAGTCATTGTCATAATTGTAGATCTGTCTCTTGAGCAATTTTCTAGCAGTTTTATGGGGTTTATTGGTTTTTGTTAACTTTTTAATACTAACAATTGTATTCAAGTGCAGTTTGTTTGTGTGATCATCATTTTTCAGTTATTGGCCATCATATAATTTCCATGTACACAATTCTTCTTTCCAAAATATTACTAAAAAGAATGCTCATCCAGGCTGCATTCATTTGATAAAAAAAAGAACAAGAATCGTTCTGGAATCGGATCGTGACTCCCAGAATCAGAATCGGATTGGATCGTGAGGTGACTAAAGATTCCCACCCCTACTACTGACCTTTAACGTATGGCGCAGTGTGAGGGAGCTGTGTGTGTGTTGAAACTGCAGACCAACGCCTTCCGGAGGAGGAGGAGGAGGATCTTTCATTTCTTCATAATGTACAACAATTTCATCAAAATCATCCTCTTCTGTCGTCGCCTCTGCCTGCTCCGCCTGCACCTCCACTGTAGCATTTTCATTCTGCTGCTCCTGCGTGTCTCTCTCATTCATCTCCGCGTCTCTGTCATTCGGCTCTTCATCCATCGCTGATTCTGTCCATATGTCGCTCTGCAGCTCAGACGGCTCCACGATCGAGGGCTCTCTGTTAATGCTGAATGACAGGAAATGTGAAAATGAACCTCATGACTTCAGAGACATTGAGATGTATGAGTGCATTGTGCATGTAGGTACCTGTGTAGGGCAGTAGATTCTCCTATGTGCGTGATGGGTTGTCTCAGGACCAGTCCATCTTTGTATATGCTGGACTGGTTTGTGTTCGTACGTTCAGTAATCGCAGTCTCTGGCGAATCTGGGCGATGAAGCCTGACCCTGAAAATACACATGCATGATATAAATACATAAATGAACCATGAAATGAGTGACTTATGCCTGCAACATTTGATGAAGTGCACTAAAATAGTTAAGACTAAAAAAAAGTGTTTTAAATGTCATAAAAATTCTATTTACATTTGTTTTATTATAATTATTATGTTATACATTATATATTTCATATATATTAAAATATTAGAATGCTTTCTGAAGGATCATGTGACACTGAAGACTGGAGTAATGATGCTGAAAATTCAGCTCTGCAACACAAATAAATTATTTTTAAATATTCGAACAGAAAAAAAAAAGTTTTTTAATTTACATTTTTAAAATGTATTTCAATATTTCACAATATTGCTATAACTATATTTTTGATTAAATAAATGCAGCCTTGGTGAGCATAAGAGACGTCTTTCAACAACAAAACAAAAAAATTAGTTACACTAAAATAAATTCTCAAATCACTTATTTACCTCAAAACAATAATGAACCATCAATTTGAACAGAAAAAAATAAAAGGAAGTGACATAATTAGAGTTCTCAGGTACTGAGTTTAAAAACTGGCAAGAGCCACCCTTAATTATTGTCATTTGTAGTTTTGTCATGTTTGACAATTTGTCAAGCATGTCATATCCAATCTGTTGCATAATGATTTATCATTATTATCGGCTTTAAGATATCGGCCAAATTTTCTTATCAGGCCGATACCGATAACAGAAAAAATGAGCATTTATCGGCCGATACCGATATGGTGGCTGATATATCGTGCATCCCTATTATTATTAATAGAATGAGACTCCAATGCTTTTGTGTGTGTGTGTATTTGTATATTAGCATACCTTGTTGCTTGTTTGAACGGAAGTTCTTCAAAGTCATCATCTTCTTCGTCTTCATGATCGTCACTTTGCATGGAGCCGTAACTGCTTGGCGGCCGGTCCATCATGATCCTTAAAACAACGTTAACATTAACATTAGAACCAAAAGACAATGACAGCAGCTGAAACAAACCATGCGTCTACTTTGAAGACCTTTCAACAATCGGAAACTCATCCAAGCAGTCTTCAAACAAAGCTCAAAAACAGACTTTTTTACATGCAAAAACAGAGGCCAAAATTCAAACAGCAGAACTCGAAAACACTACACAGTCTGAAGCGTCGCTGGAATCTAATATGCTTAAAAATCTAAAGCAAGATCTTCATATTCATACCAGAGCTCATGCAAGCCTGGACCAACCTGAGCAGGTCATCAGCTGTCTAAACTAGCAAAGACTCAGCTTCTTTAAATGCATAGTGTATTTCAATCCCAAAAACCAAAAAGAAGAAGAAAAAAAAGTTTTCTGATCAACTAAGTGGCTTGATATTTGATGAGTCAGATTAGGTGTCTAACTCATAATACTCCCAATCCTGATGATCTTTGAACATCAGGTGATAAAGAGCATCTTCTCATATTTCCAAAAATAGAGGAACATGTAGGTTTGTTGGTTTTAAATGGAATTATACAAACAAAATTTGCACTAAAATGTTTATTTAAAGCAAGAACGCTGTTAAAAGATGTTTGAATTACAACTTTAGAAACAGAAACAAGTGTAGAAACCTGAAACAAAAATTATATGAACTGCTCAAATTAAACTAATCCGTCCTGACATGACCTTGAGTAGGGTTGTGCGATATATATCATCTGCGATAATATCGTAATTGTTGTTTTAGCGATGTGCGATTTGACATTATCGAGTATTTTGCAAAAACCATACAAAGCACCCCTACAGCGCACACGCATACATTACGTGAACTCTAGACTAGTGCGTGTGCGCATTTAGTGTGT
>NW_015505840.1:1190233-1192707 GCF_001515645.1 Sinocyclocheilus grahami
CGATGTGCGATTTGACATTATCGAGTATTTTGCAAAAACCATACAAAGCACCCCTACAGAGCGCACACGCATACATTACGTGAACTCTAGACTAGTGCGTGTGCGCATTTAGTGTGTGTTCTTTCACTGCATGATTCAGTCTATTAAAATGCATTTAAATGATCACAAATTCAAGACATGGCAGAAAATGTATATATTTATACCACTTCATATAGTTATTCAATTTCACACAAAGTGTGCCGTTTTTCTCCAATTACTAATGTGAAATTGAATTCAATAAACAATTAGTTAATTAAGAGACTTACGTTTTAGACACCATATTGCTTGTTTTTGCTCTATTTCGCCAACAAAAATCATTCTGAATACAGCCACAGCGCTGTTTTGCGTCTCTGAGCAACATGACGGCGTTTCGTTCCTGAATGAATCAACCGTTTTTTTTTTCATGGTTTAAATCATTTCAAATATCAGTATTCAGCGTTTTACGTTTAATATATCAAAACATTATTTATGCATTTGTAATTGCAGGTTAAATGCATTCATGTGTAAATACATCTAAACGCCACTTCAGATGCAGCTTCTGTTGATTTAACCCCGAATGTCTTATTATTATAATTCCCTGATTAAATGTAAGAATTTGACTCAAAAAGTAATGGACACTTTTAGAAAAAATGGCTTTATAAAAGGTAAAAATGCCCATAAAATGCAAAAATTTCCGTTTAAACTTATTGGAAAAGATTCATTTCTATCAGTATGAACTGACCAGCACACAGAATATGAAGAATATTAAAAACATTAGGAGTCTTCGGCAGTCCTTAAGGTACCAGCACAATAACACACTCGTCTAGTTATCGTTATCGATAAAATCCCAGAAAATATCGAGATATTTTTTTTTGTCAATATCGCACACCCCTAACCTTGAGCATCTCTGCATTCGTTTTATGGTGATTTAAGATGCAAACCTGAACTATTACATAACCTGCTATAGTTACTCACTATGTGCAACGTGTGTATTCTTTCTAGTCGTTTAGCTTATTTAGATTTTAGGGCATTCTTAGTAGTTTCTTTCACTTGCTCTGCAGACCCGGTCTGGCTGGAGTCTCAAGTAACCAAACTAAGCTGGTTTGGCGGAACTAAGGAAGGAAAACAGGCCGGTTGAACAAGAACGAACCGTGACAACCTTAAGACACTTACCGATCCACTTCAGAATCGCTATCGTCCCCAACATTACTCATGATGATGGTTATAAACTCCTTACAAACCGATTACAGCACAGCTTCTCCCTGACAAACAGAATAAACATCGATTATAAGCTTTTATCGCACAAAAGGGAAATTCGTCGCCTGAAAAATGACTTGAGCTATATCAGTAATTTAAGCTTGAATTAAAGCGACAAAAACTTACCCAAAACATGTAGGAAGCGCTTTAGCGTTAAACCGACTTTATTCAAAGTCGGTTCGGTGAATATGTCGTTTCGAAACAAGTTTAAAACGTCCACAGAAATGTCATCCGGTGAAGCCGCGGCCCTAGTGCAAGTACACTTCCGCGTTTTCACGTCCGTGACGTCTTTATACGTCTGACGCTTGCGTAACGACGGCGCGTTTATTGTAGTTTTTGTTCAAACAAATTGTAGTTTTTGTAAAAAAATAAATAAAAAAAAAGTTTCATATTTAATATAATAAAGCTTGGCATAAATGTACTGTAGCAGCATGATAGAGCAGTCAATGTATCGCCATGATTTTAACTTCTGTGGAAAAAATATTGTGAAATTAATGCATGAAAATGCATAATATATTTATAATAACTAAAATAAAAATGTATGAATATATTAATATAATCGAAGAAAGACAAAGAATAACCCTACATTAAAATGGAATGCATCTGTAAAACATTATACCCCATAGAAACTGAAATAGGCCTTCATACAGAGGTTATTTATTATTATAATAATAATTATTATTATTATTATTGTTTTTGGATGGTTAACAGTGAATCCGAACCCTCAAAAACACTACAAAGTAAATTACGAAAATCTTTTATTTCCAATACGTTCATCCAAAACAATAGTTCAATCAATTATAAAGTAAACAGAAAAACAAACAAAAATAATAAATACAAATAAATTCTGTTCTGTCCACAAATAATCCAGGACTTCACCTGTGGAGAAAGAAATGAGTTTCAGGAAGTTCATGGAACACAATACTAAAGTGTATTGCCACATAACAGCAGATACAGTCAGGAAAGATATATATATATATATATATATATATTGAATGTATTTATATATATGTACATGTATATGTATATGTGTGTGGCTGTACATACACATATGTAGTTTTTTTTTTGTGTGTGTTTGGCTTAGTGTTATGTTAGAGTCATTATTATACTCACACCTTTTGTTCTTTTAATATTTTGAATTGTTTTTAGCTTTATTTATTTTTTGGTTTTCATTTAAATGTTTAGTTTTGAAATGTTGT
>NW_015505840.1:1192858-1211941 GCF_001515645.1 Sinocyclocheilus grahami
TTTTATTAAGTTTTAGTTTTATTTAATTTGAGTTATTTTAATACTTCAACAAACTAAATGGAAATGAAATAATATATATATAGAATTTATAAATGTGTATGTATATATATATGTATATATATATGTATATGTGTGTGGCTGTACATACACATATGTAGTTTTTTTTTTGTGTGTGTTTGGCTTAGTGTTATGTTAGAGTCATTATTATACTCACACCTTTTGTTCTTTTAATATTTTGAATTGTTTTTAGCTTTATTTATTTTTTGGTTTTCATTTAAATGTTTAGTTTTGAAATGTTGTTGTATGCATTTGTCATTTTTATTTAATTCATTTTATTTTCTTAAATGTGTGTATATATATATATATATATATATATAGTATTTATAGAGTTTTAGCTTTTAGTTTTAATTACATTTTCTTATTTGTAAGTCACTTTGGATAAAAGCGTCTGCTAAATGACTAAAAGTAAAGTAAAGTAAAGAAAGATGATCGGCGCAGTTAGCTCTACTGCTCTCCCTAAACACACTCACAACACTCTTTTAACCTAGAAATTGTGCTTATTCACCATGCATTAGTCTAATACCAGTCAAACTCCCAGCTCAAGCGAAGTCTGGTTTATGATGACAGCAGTTATCAACTCCAGCGGTGGGTCAGGCTGTTTGTAGCTTTTTTGGAGAGTTGCTGCGAAGACATTTTCTAAGAGAGAGTGGAGATCTGCTGTTAGCGTTGCTCGCTGCAGGCCGCAGGGCACAACTGCCTACTGTGGGAGATTTACAGGCGTCCTTACAGAGCCTGAGGCCACGCTGCAGAAAACTACCTCTTTGGTGTGTTAGCAATCGTGAACATAACAGACTGCTTTCACTTAGGCTAGAGATGAAAAGAGTAGGCCAGAAAAATTAGGTGCATGCATATATATAGATAGATATATAAAAGTATATAAAGTTCCTTACCTGAGAGTTTGAAGTTCTGATAGCATGCCTGTTCTTAAGCGTCACTGTCCGAGAGATGTCCGAGATGTACCAATGTACTGCTGAAGGATCGCACAATTACACTTCGCTCAAAAGAGATGACATTTCTAAATGTTTAAAAAGGATTAGCTTACTGAACCTTTCGACAAAATATAAAGTTTGCATGTGTTTTTGTTGAGTGCATATCTAGTTCATCAGGCTTTTATGGCTCATATAATATGATAAAGGAAGAATATGGAGCTCATATTTGAGGAGGAAAAAAAACACCTTAATTTTCAAAAGCCCAAATCGAGCAAAGATATGCAATTTCGTGCAGATGTTGATATTTATGTGGACAAAACCCAAGATGAAATTCTGCAAATGAAAATCATTGAGATATTTATATCTATTTATATATAGTTATTATATAGTTGACCGCTTGCATCAAATTATTAAAATATCAGTTGTCACTCTTTATCTCCTAATTATGTCTTAATAAGAGGATATTTAAATGCTTAGTTTGATGATCAAAACATAACGCAATGCAATACAATGATGATTGAGAGATGAACAAACAAACGTCCCTCAAAAGTCTGATACTCACATTTGAACATGATTTCTAACAAATGACGTCTGGATAATCAGGTAAACCTAAGTTGCTTCAGTTCATCAAGTGTTTGTCTTGAAATACTGCTGACAATAACAAATTTATGTTTACTTTATAAAAATCAGTAGATTTCAGACATGTGAACCACGAGCTGAGGGTGGACATTTGTACAATTATATTAAAAGACTTGCTTAAAAAAGCATAAACTATTAGACATCAGATGCATGTAGTAGATTGTGTGCAACAGGTTTTCCAGCAAAGGTCTGATCATTTAGAGGCCTTAGAAATTAGCACATCAGAAATGACACAGTAGGTTTTATAGTCTACTTTAAAATTCAACAATGAGCCTATCCTATATATTAATCATCATATGCACACTAAGGGCTGTCTCGTTGTGCTGTAAAAAAAATAAAAAAATTTAAGTACATTCATAACAGTATACTTTGCATTAAATGACTTCGGCATTAAATTCATAGCCACACATTTTAAAACAATTTATATTGTGTGGGGAAAATAGGAAACGTAACATTATAAAAACATGATGGTTCGGGGGAAAAAAAAGAAAACAAGAAGTGGTTATATTACCTAAAAATAAATAAAAAACATTTATGAATGGTCACAAATTAAATTAAAAGATTCAGTGGACCCTCAGAACCCAGTTTGGAAAAATAAACTATATAAAAAGTTCATAAAATTATCAAAAAATCAGTAATTCAAAATAATTAATAATTTTCACAATAAATATTGATCTTTAAAAAAAAATCAGTGCAGCCTCAGTTTGAATTTTTTTTAACTATTTGCTAAATAGATCAGTTAAGTGAAAAAAAATTTGTCATTCAAAGTTTATAATTTTCCCAATAATTTTTTTTTTAAATATATATTTTGATTTTCACATTTTCTATAAAAAAAATAATAATTCAGTGGACCCTCAGACCCCCCAAAAAAGTCTAACAAACAGCTCATATAAGCAAAAAAAAAAGGTTATAAAAGGGTTATAAATGCAGAGTAAAGTGCTAACAATAAAAATAATGCATTAAGTGTTGATTAAAATGGGAGTGATTTAGTTTTGTTACAACACTCATGTCCAGTGTCAGAAAAAAAGCTGGATTATTATAGTGAACAAATACTGGAAATATGGGAAATGGCAGTGGGACTCAATGCAGGACGCACTCAAACCTGAATTCCTACAGAAAAACACAGATGCTCTTCTGCAGTTCATCAGCAGAATGCTCTGGTTCATCCTCCGCTCCCAGACATTTCTTTTGCATTAAACGAATCCTTCAGCTCAAAGTTCAAGCTGTTATTGCTGGTGTCCTGCTGTGTTTCTCTGCATCTCACGTCCTCGGTGTCATCTATCATCTTCCTCCTCTCTTGCAGACACAAACACAGTTGCATGTGAAGCTAAACTGAAACCTCAAAAAGATAGAAGGATTCAGTGTAAACCAACCCGAGCCTCCAAGCTTTTGACTCTGGCCTTCGCCTGGCTCCATCTGAAGAACTTCCACTTCTCTCTTGCTGGCCTGCAGGGAGTTCACAAGAGATTTGTTCATCTCCTGTGCCTCCTGGCTTTTACCGCTGTAATGCTGTCATTGTGTGAACATAATCTTCTCCAGGAGCTCCTCATTCTGCTGCTCCAATTGTCGAGCAACGTTTTTAAGAGTGAGAATGGAGCCATTTTGCTTTTCCACTTAAGCTCCAGCTGAGCTCGAAGCCTCTTGGATCTCAGCTGTTGATTCTTCATCTCAGCTTTAAGAGAATTTATTTGAGCGTCTCTGTCAGAGGCAAGAGCGGACATTTCAGTATGAAGTTCCCTCACAGTCCTCTCGAACCCCTGAGCTTTTTCTCTTAGCATTTTTTGACGGCAAAGCTCTTCTTTAAAGCTCAGATTCCTTCACCTCGGCCAACTGGTTCTGAAGAGAAGTCAATTTTTCTTTCAACAAACTGTGTTGTGCCTCTAAGACAGATCATTCTTGTTGTTTCTGCACTTCATTTTCACTGTTAAGGTCTCTGCACACTGAGTCCGAAATTTTCGTATTCGAAATCCTAAAAATTCGTCGCACACAGAAACCTTGTACGCTGTAAAAAATGACCGTGATTTTAACGGTACCGGCAACCACAGCTGCCGTTTTTTTACCGTAAATTTTACGGAATGTTTTTTACAGTGTACGTTAAACCACGTTAAGCTGTTTCCTTATAATGGACTTCTATGGGGGATAACATTTAAGGTGATATTATTCACGTTATATGCTGAATAAGAGCTCGTTCTTTTGACAGTAGCAAGTGTTTATTATAAGTAAAATTGTACAGAAGTTTGGTTTTCCCCGGTGGTTGTTAAGGTAGGTTAAGCCTCGTTGTTTCCTTATAATGGACTTCTATGGGGGAGAACGCTTAACGTGATATTATTCATGCTGGTTATTATATGCTGGTTTTTCCATTCTGTTAGAAAAACAGAAAGGAGGGGAAAAAATAGTATCTGACCTGAGCAGCAAAAGTTTGGTTCTCCTTTATTAGTACATCAATCTTTCTCTCTTTCTGAGTGTTTTTGTTTTTTAAGTATTGGCACTGATTTACAACCTCATGCACTCTGCGGAGAAGACTGTACAAGAAAATAATTACTGTAAACCCAAATGTGTCCCGTATGCACCTCACCTCTCGTTCTTCTCCTGGAGCTCCAGCAGTGCGGCTTTATGGTCCTTCTCCAGCTCTCCTTGCTCCCGCAGCATTCGCTCCACCCTGTGCTGTAACTGCGAAATCAGACCCTCTGTGTGCAAAAGAGAAAAAATAATTGAACCAAGTTCATATCAGAGCACCATAGTTCATCTCGTTCACTAAAATTAAAGGAAACATGGTGATGCATGGGTACTTATGAGTACCTTTCTCTGAGATGATGCTGATCTGATTGGCCAGTTCTTTCTCCAGCTCGTCTCTCACGTCTCCCTCATGCACCAATTCTTTCCGGAGTCTCTTCAACAACTGTGGCTTGCTCATTATGTCCTGCACTGGAGAGCTGGAGGTCAAGGATGTGAAAGAGTTATACTGGGATTTGTCAGTCAGTCACTTTCAATCACCTCATTATACAACAGCAGGGAAAAGCATGTGAACCTATTGATCATTTGCATGAATTGGCCATATAATTTTATCTCATCTTCAAGTCTGTAAAAATGGTAAATATTCACAGTAGAGGGCAAAAAAAAACACAAGGGAAAAAGTCAACTGCTAACATACTCGATATGTTAAGAATGGGACTCAAAGATATGACAAAGACAACAAATATGTTCTCCGATGGCCCAGTCAGGCAAGTACTTCTGGTTTTTGCCAACGTTTTTCTCTGTAACCACAAAAGAATGATCCGTTTTCATTTTTAGATATGTATTGTGAATATAAATAATGTGTCATTTTTTTTGGGTCACGCATTCTTCTATAAATACACAAACAGATAATAAATAAAAAAATGTTTGTTAAAATCTTTTTAAAAATTATATAAGATGGATTTTTTTTAGCTATAAATGTAACTCAATTACAAAAATACTTTCTGCTCACTACTGCTGCATTTATTTGATCAAAAATACAGTAAGATCAGTAATATTGTGAAATATTTTTACAATTTCAAATAACTGTTTTCTGTGTGAATCTCTGTTAAACTGTAATGTATTTCTGTGATGCGCAGCTGTATTTTCAGCATCATTACTCCAGTCTTCAGTGTCACATGATCTTCAGAAATCAGTATAATATGCTGATTTGCTGCTCGAGAAACATTTCTGATTATTATCAATGTTGAAAACAGTTGTGCTGCACAATATTTTTGTGGAAACTGTGATACTTTTTTCAGGATTCTTTGATGAACAGAAAGTTCAAAAGAACAGGATTTATTTGAAATAGAAATCTTCTGTAACATTATAAATGTATTTATTGTTGCTTTTGATCAGTTTAATGCATCATTACTAAATAAAAGTATTAATTTCTTTCTTTCAAAAAAAAAGAAAAGTGACCCCAAACTTTTGAAAGGTAGTATACACCATAAAAAAAATACACAGTGGGGTTCACACCAGATCCGATGATGCAATGATGGATGACCAGCACCTAACTGACCGAGCTGCAGGCCACCGTGAAAAGCTCTTGAGCCTGAACTCTGGGAGGGCTCTGGACTCGGCTGATGACCGGAGACTCTTCATCAGTGTATAAAGGCGAGCAGCTGCTGTTCTCACTGCTGGAGGTGGAGAAAGTCATGACAGCTAGAGAGTAAGACAGAAAAAAAATCAAAAGACCTGCGAGGATGCAATATAAACATTAACGTCACTTGTTTCGCTTCCAAGGCTACGTTCGTGGCCAAAAAAAACAACAAAACAGGTTAAAACATAGAAAAGAGTGTTAAAAAAAACTAACAAACAAACCTTAAGATGTTAAATGTCCCATTTTAATACTGAATTTGAACTGATTTAATTAAAAGTGAATTCTAGGGCAATGTATTAGCAGAAGAACAAAATTTCTTCAAAAGACTAACATCAGTTCAAAAAGGTGTTTTAAAAACACATTCTCCAAGTTCTTGTGTTTCATGGGGTTTTTTGGGGGGGGGTTAATTTTTAAGAAATGTTTTTCTAAACATTTAATGTCTTGAATGCATGCAAGTAAATCTTAATAATTTCCAAAGATTTAACCAATATAAAGTATCTAATATTTAAGAAACTTTGACTGCGAGACAGCTATAAGGATGTTTTCTGTGTCATATTTTATGGTTTTCTTGTCACAAGTCAACAAAATGACTTCCTTCTGGAAGTAAACTTTGATTTGTAGGTTTTTCAAACATTAATAATTGTTTTTTATTATTGTCATTTCTTCGTGGTTTTAAAGAAAAAAATAACCATTTAAAATCAGACTTAGGAATAATTTTTTGAAAAATCTTTAAAAAAAAATAATTAATACAATTCTTTTTTTCTTTAACCGTTTCTTCAACCTGTCGACAAAATCTTAAAAACAAAAAATGTTTGCAAATGCGTTTTTTGTTAAGTATCATACACCAGATTTTTATGGCTCTTGTAATATGATATGGAGAATATGGAGTTCATACTCAAGAAAACACCTCAATTTTTCAAAAAAACATTTAATAAATTCTATATGAATAATCAGTAAACCTAGTGTTCATTTTTAAATATCAGTAACAATATAAAAGTTATATTACTTCATTAAAAAAAACAGTGAATATATCACATCAGAAAGACACATTAAGCTCAAGGTGGACAATTTCAAATATACTAAAAGGCAAATCATGCTGATAGTTTAGAAGACTTTGTTGGGTTAATATCATTATCAGATAGTGGCATAAACAGTCTCACGCCAATAACAAAACAGTAAACAAAGAAAAGCAGAAGCTCCAGCTCGATTCCCCATAACATGAGGGATGCCTGTCTCGGGCTGAACTGGAAGTCAGCTGCATGTAGAAGGAAATAAAGGTAAGCAGCAGCTCATCCAAACATGTGTGTGGCACCATCGCACAGGGATCCCAAGGCCTCGACAGGCCCTGTCGGCAGGAACCAGCATCACTCTGTGTGGCATCCAGGACTACGGCACTGATCAGCTCACAGCCACACTGGGACCAACCACAGTCTGAACCATCACAACCCACTCGGACCTGGAATTGAACCTGCAACCTTCTCACCTGCAGTCTAACTCCTTATCCACCACCCCACTGTTACTCAGGACTGGAGCTGATACTCACCCTGTAGCATACTGAAGACAAAGACACACATTACCCATCACATTTACATGCAACACATGCTTTTATCCAGAGTCACTTACAAATGAAGAACATCTCAAGCTATTTGTCATGGTGCCAACAATAGTCAAAGTAAACAACGCCAAGTTTAGTAAAATTAGACTAGTAAACAAGTACATGCAGAAAGGATAAACTGTAATAAAGCACAACTGAGAGCAACCACTTTTTCAGAGGCCTCTGTATTTTTTCCATCAAAAACAAGCTAAAATATCAGCCTTAAGAAATTTGATTTGAAACAAAAAAGTATTTAAAAATCAAAGATAAAAGACTAAGTCACGGGAAAGAACTACGATCCAACTGACAATCGAATTAAAAACATTAAATGAAAAAAGTAATGCTGATAATATAGGTATGTGTAGAAAACAATTTTAATATTTATTGCAAAATTCTATATTAACAGGAAAATAGAGTGTATGATAGAAATGTGTATATTTGATGTACTTTTTTATACAGAAAACGAAAATATGAATAGTAAAGAACAACATATTATACATTTGTTTATTTTGTTAGGAAAATTCCATATACATAAGTGGGCTCAATGCAAACCAAATTTTGCACATTTTATAAATGACTTTAAATTATATGTAAATCTCTTAGAACAAACAAAAAAAACTTTGAAAACATGTAATGCTCTGAAAGCATTGAACTTTATGCAATTTTCTTCCTTTTTTTTCTCTGGCAGCTAATAATGTTAATATGTAATACCTCATGTTCTTATGGCATTGAATTAATAAAGAATAAAAAAATTCTTTTTTTTTAAATAGATTTTTGCATCCTCACGCACGTGCGGTATGACTCGTTTACTCATTCACTACATAGTGAAGGTCACATACTTCACATTTTGAGGAATACTGAATCTGTGCTTTTTTTGTGTGTGAGTGAGATGAATTAATGCATATTCATATTTATTTTAGAAATACAGTAACATCTGATTTCTCTCAACATGGGGACAGCAGAGCTGTCAGTCAATAAATTGGGAGAAAAAAAAAAAAAAGTAACTTGCATTACTTATTTGAAAAAGTTACTACTAGATACTTGAAAAAAAGTAATCCGATTACGTAACCTGATTGTGTTACTTGTAATGCGTTACCCCCAACACTGTATATATATACACACTGGTGTGAAAAAGTGTTGGCCCCCTTCCTGACTTATTTTTTTTGCATGTTTGTCACACTTTAATGTTTCAGATCAAACAAATTTAAATATTAGTCAAAGATAACAAGTGAACACAACATGCAGTTTTTAAATGAAAGTTTTTATCATTAAGGGAAAACAAAATCCAAAACTACATGGCCTTGTGTGAAAAAGTGTTTGCCCCCTAAACCTAATAACTGGTTGGGCCACCCTTAGCAGCAACAACTGCAATCAAGCGTTTGCGATAACTTGCAATGAGTCTGTTACGGCGCTGTGGAGGAATTTTGGTCCACTCATCTATGCAGAATTGTTGTAATTCAGCCACATTGGAGGGTTTTCGAGCATGAACCGCCTTTTTAAGGTCATGCCACAGCATCTCAATAGGATTCAGGTCAGGACTTTGACTAGGCCACCCCAAAGTCTTCATTTTGTTTTTCTTCAGCCATTCAGAGGTGGACTTGCTGGTGTGTTTTGGATCATTGTCCTGCTGCAGAACCCAAGTTCGCTTCAGCTTGAGATCACGAACAGATGGCCGGACATTCAACTTTAGGATTTTTTGGTAAACAGCAGAATTCATGGTTCCATTTATCACAGCAAGTCTTCCAGGTCCTGAAGCAGCAAAACAGCCCCAGACCACCACACTACCACCACCATATTTTACTGCTGTTATGATGTTCTTTTTCTGAAATGCAGTGTTACTTTAACACGACACACACCTTCCAAAAAGTTCAACCTTTGTCTCGTCAGTCCACAGAGTATTTCCCCAAAAGTCTTGGGGATCAGCAAATTGTTTTCTGGCGACGAGCCTTTATGTTCTTTTTGCTCAGCAGCGGTTTTCAACTTGGAACTCTGCCATGCAGACCGTTTTTTCCCAGTCTCTTTCTTATGGTGGAGTCATGAACACTGACCTTAACTGAGGCAAGTGAGGCCTGCAGTTATTTGGATGTTGTTGTGGGGTCTTTTGTGACCTCTTGGATGAGTTGTCGCTGTGCTCTTGGGGTAATTTTGGTCGACCGGCCACTCCTGGGAAGGTTCTCCACTGTTCCATGTTTTTGCCATTTGTGAATAATGGCTCTCACTGTGGTTCGCTGGAGTCCCAAAGCTTTAGAAATGGCTTTATAACCTTTTCCAGACTGATAGATCTCAATTACTTTCTTTCTCATTTGTTTCTGAATTTCTTTGGATCTCGGCATGATGTCTAGCTTTTGAGGATCTTTTGGTCTACTTCACTTTGTCAGGCAGGTCCTATTGAAGAGATTTCTTGATTGCGAACAGGTGTGGCAGTAATCAGGCCTGGGTGTGGCAAGAGAAATTGAACTCAGGTGTGATAAACCACAGTTTTAACAGGGGGGCAAACACTTCTTCAAACAGGGCCATGTAATTTTGGATTTTGTTTTCCCTTAATAATAAAAACCTTCATTTAAAAACTGCATCTTGTTATCTTTGACTAATATTTAAATTAGTTTGATGATCTGAAACATTAAAGTGTGACAAACATGCAAAAAAAATAAGAAATCAGGAAGGGGGCCAACACCTTTTCACACCACTGTACATACACACACACATCATTATATATATATGACAAGATCTTTTAATAGATATTATAAGACCTTATAATGGATTTATAATGGATATAAAGTCTATTAGATCTTATTATATTATATTATCTAATATAACTCAAAGTAAAAACATAAGATGCAGGGGAAGTAGAGCAAGACAGGAAATTGGAGGGAGAAGTTGACGACAAAAGACGGTCTTGAAATTGCGTCTCCAGGAACAAAACAGTTGTGTCATTAGTATTTACATATATCACAACCATCATGCCCAAAAACATAATTACTATGGTTTTTCTGTGGTACTGTATATTTTTATGGTAATACCGTAGAACATTTTGCACAGCTTAAATGCATGTACAATCTCACATAAAGCTTTCATCCAAGTGACAAAGATCACACATCGGTGACAGCAAAATCAGTCACAGTGGGTGCAGCTGGGCGGAGATTTTGACATTTACAATGCGCTTATCACAATACACACCAAACTCCAACATACAACCAACATCTGTAGTTGTTGTCATGCGAATCCTGGAATGCAGTTGCATTCCACAAAGCCACTTTTGAGGCAGGGGACCTTTGAACGAAACCAAATAAGGGAAACAGAAAAGAACCATTGACCAAACGCAACAGTGCTTGAGTTCAGTATCCAGTCCTGACAGAACAACAAAAACAACCAAGTCAGATTTCTTTACCGTCCATCTGTTTAAAGTCAACACGAGTTGTCATTTCAACCCATTTTACTTCTATAATATGATGCATCGCTAAAATAAATAGGAAATACTTGGGAAAGTGTTTTTAGAGATCGCTTGATTTGAGAATATGAAGCAGACTTCAGCAGGACAAGTAACAGTGAGTGACTAAACAGGAGAGTTGCATAGCAACCCTTATCTGTTAATAAATGAGTCTGTCATCAGAGTCCCACCCAGACACAGAGTTCAAGAGGTGACAGTGATGAAATCTAAGAATGAATCTCAGAAGGCCAGAGAGTCTATGTATGTGGAATTCAAGTTCTGCAGGCTCAGAACTGACAATCGGAATAGAAAGCATTCAAAAACAAACCAGGCTCTGTAAACGCTCTACAGAACTTGGAGGTCACTCTATTAAAACACTACTCTGTTTGTTTGAGCGGTATAGCTGGAGAAAGCTATCTGTTAGCATTCCCATTCATCTCAATGGCAATTAAAACATGATTTCCATGATAATTGCGGTGCTGTAAGTCAGAGCCTGTAGCACTAATTATAGAATTTATCAGAGACCCCATGAAAGTGCAGTTTTTTGTCTTGTGATGACGTGTTTGAAACCGTTTGGGTGGGACATATCAAATGGCTTGTCCCATTTTAGCCAATAGTCTGTACTTCATATCACAAGATCAATATTTTTGTCAGTTTTCCCAGAAAAGAAAGCCTGTAAATTCTAAACACTGTAAATTTTAAAAGTTAATTTTGTCATATTTTAGGAGAAAACTAACATACAGAAAGTTTTAAAGCTAATGCTCCATGTCTGATGCTAAAAGCCACACACAACTCCCATTTTGATTTCATGTGGTCTTTTATATTCAGGTAGTGCATTTGCTTTCACTCACGGCTTTCCATTTGTGGTCTGGGTGGCCATAAAAGTTGGAAACTTTCACTGGCTGAAGATACACAGCCCCAGAAGTACACAAAAGACGTTTATTGTCATAATAGCACAACCATTGAACTAGAGCTGGGTACTGCTTCTTGTGATTAGTAGTAAATCTCTAGCATGTGCTTTCAGATGGAGCGGCATTTACTACACGGAGCTGTAGATCACTGACAAGCTACACAAAATCGTGTTCAAAATCGCAGGCGATTCATTGCCGATTTTGAACGCGATTTTGTGTAGCTTGTCAGTGAACTACGGCTCTGTGTAGTAAATGCCGCTCCATCTGAAAGCACATGCTGGAGATTTACTACTAATCACCAGAAGCAGCTATACTGACGAGATGCGCATGAAAATCGCATTCAATTTTTTGCCCAGCCCTACTTTGAACAGATGGCAAGAAAGCAAGTACACACATGCATGCATATACAAGCACGTTAACATATGAACACATTTGATTCACAGTTCTTGTTTTTGAACACACAAGGTGTGACACTAATGAAGAAATAACCTCCAGGTGTGATATGGTTGAGTCAGCACACATTATGATGCACAGCATGTGCTCATAACTAAAAAATAAACAAATAAATACAAATTTACAAATAAAATAAAGCCTTGTGACGTCTTTACTCTTTCAGGCGATTAGACAAACACACCCCAAAAAGCAGTCAATAATTTTAAAACACCAAATCTGGCAACATCGCTCTACCTAGCTCTCTTTCAGGTTCACACACACATCATCTAAAAAGTCTAAGTATAACGACTTTGAAAGGGGCTGAAGGTACTCCTGGGGTCCTGTGCAGCAATGTGTCTAGATTTAGTAGTTTGTTCTCCATGTGGTTTTTTAACTGAGTTTCTGTCCAAGAGTCAGGCATCTGAATTCAGTTTACTGTCTGTCACTCAAGAATAAAGCATAAACAAGTTCCAAAAACAGGTTCTGTTCCAAAATCTAGTTAGATGCCTTTTTGTCTACTGCCTGCTACTTAGGAAGCAATGTGCTACAGAAATAGCATCACAGAGACTTGACATTAGCATGCTGCATATACAAAAAATACATAATTAGATAACTATTTTTATTTTATTTCTTTCAATCAATCATCATGATGAACTTAGTTAAGGTTTGCTAATTCTCCACAAATGACAGTACACACGCCAATGCCTTAGAATTTGGGCAAAACTGTCAGCATAATGACATCTAACTCAATTATGATGCCATAAAATGTTGCATAGGGAGGTTAACTCTCTAGGATTTGCAACAGAGCTTTGGTGAATGGTTAAAAAAAATAGAGCTCTTGTACAACTCATGTATGACATCATGCTTGCACAATGATTAGCAAATGAACACAATGTTTTTAATTCAGTCTCTGATCATGTTCAGAACATGTGGGAATCTCCTATATGGACTCGAGTGCATTCTACCATGCCAGATGTTTAACCTCTACAAGACAGACACAAACACATGTTTGCATTCAAGATGAGGCTCTTGCATTCAGACAGTGTTCTGTATTAAGTCAACAGCTGAGAAACCTAACAGCCCATCTCTGAGACAACCTGGGGTACAAAAAATACCATCACATGCTTTAAATACCCAATATTAGCTGCTGAATCTGCAAAGACACACACATATATACAGAAATAGAAATAGTTGTGTGTGCTATTGGAGTGATATATATATATATACACATATATATATATATACATATATATACATATACATATATATACATATATATATATATACAGCCCAGTTTGGGAAACCTTCATTTACTTCACGATGTTCATAAAGAATGGAATATATTTTCTTCATCTTTGTATTTTTATATCAATATGGTACAAGATTATCCTATTCAAATCAATGACAACTCAAACTTTTCATAAATATAGATTATGAATCCTAGTAGAAATAATTTTATTGAACACCCAGTTAAATGTCTGAAGATTTCATGCAGTCAGCAATTTAATATCTTTTTGATTTCATCTTGCATTTCTAATATGGAACTCTTTTACGGTCTCTCATAATCTGTTTGGCTTGTTATATTGAACACATTTAACAAATACTATTAACAAGTTTTATCTGACTGGTACATTATCTCAATTTTCCTGGCAATAACTGAAAATTCTTAAAAGATTTTTCTCAAATTTTGATGACTTTAATTGTTCACATTTTAATATTCGAATAGTTGTTCAACATCCAAAATGTATCTCTCACCTTCAAATTTATATTGCACATTTTAAAAATGTAAAACAATGTATACATCTCATTATATAGCTTATTTATTCTTTATTAAACTCGAATGTATCGCTGTAGCTTTAAGTTTTTAAGTTTCTAAAGCACTGAACATAAAACAGAATTGTGAAAAAAAAAACATTCCAAACACTCTAATGTATGTTAACTTTCAATAGAAACTTTTCTATATTCATACATAAACTGCTTCTATTTAGCAATGGCTGAAAACACGTCAAAGATTTGATATAGAATACTTTATTACAGAACAAGGAATACATTTAAATATTATACAACCAGTTACATAAACAGGACAGTAATTAAGACCACTGCATCCCATAATAAAAATAACTTAATTACAAAGAGAAGTTAACTTTCAATAGAAACTTTTCTATATTCATACATAAACTGCTTCTATTTAGCAATGGCTGAAAACACGTCAAAGATTTGATATAGAATACTTTATTACAGAACAAGGAATACATTTAAATATTATACAACCAGTTACATAAACAGGACAGTAATTAAGACCACTGCATCCCATAATAAAAATAACTTAATTACAAAGAGAAAAGATAAACAAATAAAAAAAGAAAAAGAAAAGGGAACAGATGGTTTTGCAGTTGAATTCTCAAATTTAAACCTTAATCCTGATCTTCATCTGTGGAGAAAGAAAAAGAAGATTCAGAAACGTATCCAATGCATTAAAATACATATGCATAGAAATTTCAATAGCAATAGAAGAACAAATCACATTTTGAAATTCAGACACTACATAAATAACTCTAGAATAGATCTGGAGTTACACCATTATCAGGTGAAATGATCAGAAATGCAGTGAGACCACCACCAAACATACACAATACTACTGTGATTTTTTTTCTTCTGTCATATATATTTCTTTAAACAGCCTATTTTTGCATGTATATCAGTGGACATGACTACTGTGTGTTATTCACATGCAAAATGGACAAATAAAAAAAAAAACTGAGCAAGCATAATTAATACACTGAAAAACTCATTAATTGTTTAACACACAGCAAAAAGTTATTTTAGATGTTCACAATTGCCGAGTAATTACTAGAAACAACAACTAGAAAACAACTGATGTGCGGCCTGAACACCCAGTTAAATGTCTGAAGATTTCATGCAGTCAGCAATTTAATATCTTTTTGATTTCATCTTGCATTTCTAATATGGAACTCTTTTACGGTCTCTCATAATCTGTTTGGCTTGTTATATTGAACACATTTAACAAATACTATTAACAAGTTTTATCTGACTGGTACATTATCTCAATTTTCCTGGCAATAACTGAAAATTCTTAAAAGATTTTTCTCAAATTTTGATGACTTTAATTGTTCACATTTTAATATTCGAATAGTTGTTCAACATCCAAAATGTATCTCTCACCTTCAAATTTATATTGCACATTTTAAAAATGCAAAACAATGTATACATCTCATTATATAGCTTATTTATTCTTTATTAAACTCGAATGTTTCGCTGTAGCTTTAATTTTTTAAGTTTCTAAAGCACTGAACATAAAACAGAATTGTGAAAAAAAAAACATTCCAAACACTCTAATGTATATTAACTTTCAATAGAAACTTTTCTATATTCATACATAAACTGCTTCTATTTAGCAATGGCTGAAAACACGTCAAAGATTTGATATAGAATACTTTATTACAGAACAAGGAATACATTTAAATATTATACAACCAGTTACATAAACAGGACAGTAATTAAGACCACTGCATCCCATAATAAAAATAACTTAATTACAAAGAGAAAAGATAAACAAATAAAAAAAGAAAAAGAAAAGGGAACAGATGGTTTTGCAGTTGAATTCTCAAATTTAAACCTTAATCCTGATCTTCATCTGTGGAGAAAGAAAAAGAAGATTCAGAAACGTATCCAATGCATTAAAATACATATGCATAGAAATTTCAATAGCAATAGAAGAACAAATCACATTTTGAAATTCAGACACTACATAAATAACTCTAGAATAGATCTGGAGTTACACCATTATCAGGTGAAATGATCAGAAATGCAGTGAGACCACCACCAAACATACACAATACTACTGTGATTTTTTTTCTTCTGTCATATATATTTCTTTAAACAGCCTATTTTTGCATGTATATCAGTGGACATGACTACTGTGTGTTATTCACATGCAAAATGGACAAATAAAAAAAAAACTGAGCAAGCATAATTAATACACTGAAAAACTCATTAATTGTTTAACACACAGCAAAAAGTTATTTTAGATGTTCACAATTGCCGAGTAATTACTAGAAACAACAACTAGAAAACAACTGATGTGCGGCCACGTTACAACAGCTTCAAATGTGGTTAGAATATTTGCTTTAAAAGTTTTTTTAACAAAACTATTATAAAAGTAATCAAATAAAATTAAGAACATTTTACTTATAAAATTTCGCATTCAATAGATTATCTAAAAATTGCCATTAAAAAAACAAACCATTTTTTCTGAACTTCATGACGTAAAATTAGGTCACACCAGCCACCAAACTTACAAAGAGAATTGAAAAGGTTTCCCAGGAAATTTGCTAAAAATGTTCTCCTCAGGTCATCCAAGATGTAGATAGTTTCTTTATCAGATTTGTAGAAATGTAGCATTGCATCAGTGTCTCAGCAATGGATGCTCTGCAGTGAATGGGTGCCGTCAGAATGAGAGTCCAAACAGCTGATAAAAACATCACAATAATCCACAAGTAATCCACAGCACTCCAGTCCATCAGTTCACATCTGGAGAAGTGAGAAGCTGCATGTTTGTGATAAAGAAAACCATCAAGATGTTTTTTCCTTTAAGTCTTCTATCCATAATAACGCTTCCTCCAGTGAAAAAATTAATCTGGTCTGAATCAAGAGATGAATCTGCACAAGCACCGTTTACAAGCCAAAACAGGTGGATTTTGATGTGAGAGACAACAGGAGATGGACTTTATCACTGGCGGACACGATATTATGGACTCATATTTTGGCCAGGAGTAACTGTTTAAAGTTAAAACATCTTAAAGGGGTCATATGATGCGATTTCAATTTTTCCTTTCTATTTGGAGTGTTACAAGCTCTTGGTGCATAAAGAAGATCTGTAAAGTTGCAAAGACTAAAGTCTCAAATCCAAAGAGATATTCTTTATAAAACACTGGAAAGCTGGCCAATCACAGCACACCTTGCTTTTCAGACCGATGAGCTTTGTAAAAATCGACGTGTTTCAGAAAGGCGGGGCATAGAGGAGAAACAATAATGTACAGTATGTGGAAAAGAATGTGTTTTTTTAACCTTAAACCTTAAAGCTTTGTAAAAATCGACGTGTTTCAGAAAGGCGGGGCATAGAGGAGAAACAATAATGTACAGTATGTGGAAAAGAATGTGTTTTTTTTAACCTTAAACCGCATAAACACATTTCATTACACCAAATACACAAAATAATGTTCTTTTTTAGCAACGTCATATGACCCCTTTAATGAAGGATTTGTTTCTTACAAAAAACACAGCTTTTGTCTTCTCCAGACATTAACTGATGGACTGGAGTGCTGTGGATTACTTGTGATGTTTTTATCAGCTGTTTGGACTCTCATTCTGACGGCACCCATTCACTGCAGAGGATCCGTTGGTGAGCAAGTGATGCAATGCTACATTTCTCAAAATTTGATGAAGAAACAAACTCATCTACATCTTGGATGGCCTGAGGATGAGGACATTTTTTAGCAAATTTTCATGTTTGGGTGAACTACTCATGTAACACCACAAAATGAGTGAAACAATCCCACAGAGAGGAAAGACACCTGCAGTGTTAAGAGAAGTCATACATAACAGCTGATACATACAGTTAAATACTTAGATCAGCATAGATCAGCGCAGCAAGTCACTGTGTTCCCTAAACACACACAGCAATTACTTTAACACGCCAGCAATTTCTAACCACAAATACTGGAATTTAAAGAAATAAAACACACTTTCTAATGCATTATATTTACCATGGCATGTGCAACCGTGTTTATATCAAGAGAAGTATAGAACTAACAGATAAGAACTAACGCCATATGGTTTTGGTTAATGACTACACAAAAGAGTTTATTGTACCTTTTTGGCATTGGAGGATTTGGGCGACTTGTTTCGGGGAGATTTTCTCAGAGTGGAGTCCCGAGGAGACTTGCCGGCCACCGCCGAACGCAGGGCACGACCGGCCACGGCGGGAGATTTGCGGGCGCTGTTACGCAGCTTGTTGAGGCCACGCTGCAGCCTGCTGTCACCGCGAGTGCTGTTCTTTGGAGTATTTACAACAGTGAACATCAAAGATTGCCTTCGCTCGGCCTAGTAAGAGGAAACAGAAATATTATCACTCTACATTATTTACACAGCTGTCTAAATGAGCATACACAATATGCTTCCACAGAGCTGTTCTGCTTATTGCCCGAAAAACCAAAAAACAAGTAGCATTTGTGAGGTACATGTTCTAGGGATATTTTACAACAATTTTAATCTCAAATGAAGACTAGTTTAGTAACAACTACAGACAATAAAAGTATCTTACCGGTGAGTTTGGAGGTCTGTTTTGACTGTTGCCGAACATGCCTTTAGGTGTCACAGGTCGTGGGAAGCAACTTGCCAACTTCTTTGCCTGTGGAAACAATTTTTTAACATTTTGAGTTTATTAGACTGGTTTAAAGACACACAGAACCAATTCTTAAAATCTGGTCCTATAAAATAAGTTTTATTTTTATTTCCGGTTTCAATTTTACTGATTTAGTTTTAACGGTTAAATAAAATTTTAGTAATGAAAAAGCATAGCTGATTAATTTAAATTCAGAAAAATTTAAGAAAAGTTTAACAGTTTTACATTTTACAAATCCCCCCCCCACCCACAAATTTTTTTTTATATTTATACTAAATATATACACACACACACATACATACATACATCCCCCCCAAAGAAAACGTTTTCAGGATTAATTTTTAATGGTTTAATTACATTAATAACAAAAGGCATATCTAAACAATTTAATAAAAAAAAATAAAAAAAAGTAAACTTTTACGACAATACGGCCCTATGAAAGGATTAATTTTTTTCATAAATTCAGTGTTGTCCGTTTTAAGTTTTCTGGATTTATGACTCGAAATATTAACCAATTAATTAATCTTTAAAAATTTAGTCAAAAGAAAATTTTAACAATTCCTTTTTTATA
>NW_015505840.1:1218532-1220444 GCF_001515645.1 Sinocyclocheilus grahami
AAAGGCGGGGCATAGAGGAGAAACAATAATGTACAGTATGTGGAAAAGAATGTGTTTTTTTAACCTTAAACCTTAAAGATGGACTGGAGTGGTGTGGATTACTTGTGATGTTTTTATCAGCTGTTTGGACTCTCATTCTGACGGCACCCATTCACTGCAGAGGATCCGTTGGTGAGCAAGTGATGCAATGCTACATTTCTCAAAATTTGATGAAGAAACAAACTCATCTACATCTTGGATGGCCTGAGGATGAGGACATTTTTTAGCAAATTTTCATGTTTGGGTGAACTACTCATGTAACACCACAAAATGAGTGAAACACTTGTGATGTTTTTATCAGCTGTTTGGACTCTCATTCTGACGGCACCCATTCACTGCAGAGCATCCATTGCTGAGACACTGATGCAATGCTACATTTCCCAAAATTTGATGAAGAAACAAACTCATCTACATCTTGGATGGCCTGAGGGTGAGGACATTTTTTAGCAAATTTTCATGTTTGGGTGAACTACTCCTGTAACACCACAAAATGAGTGAAACAATCCCACAGAGAGGAAAGACACCTGCAGTGTTAAGAGAAGTCATACATAACAGCTGATACATACAGTTAAATACTTAGATCAGCATAGATCAGCGCAGCAAGTCACTGTGTTCCCTAAACACACACAGCAATTACTTTAACACGCCAGCAATTTCTAACCACAAATACTGGAATTTAAAGAAATAAAACACACTTTCTAATGCATTATATTTACCATGGCATGTGCAACCGTGTTTATATCAAGAGAAGTATAGAACTAACAGATAAGAACTAACGCCATATGGTTTTGGTTAATGACTACACAAAAGAGTTTATTGTACCTTTTTGGCATTGGAGGATTTGGGCGACTTGTTTCGGGGAGATTTTCTCAGAGTGGAGTCCCGAGGAGACTTGCCGGCCACCGCCGAACGCAGGGCACGACCGGCCACGGCGGGAGATTTGCGGGCGCTGTTACGCAGCTTGTTGAGGCCACGCTGCAGCCTGCTGTCACCGCGAGTGCTGTTCTTTGGAGTATTTACAACAGTGAACATCAAAGATTGCCTTCGCTCGGCCTAGTAAGAGGAAACAGAAATATTATCACTCTACATTATTTACACAGCTGTCTAAATGAGCATACACAATATGCTTCCACAGAGCTGTTCTGCTTATTGCCCGAAAAACCAAAAAACAAGTAGCATTTGTGAGGTACATGTTCTAGGGATATTTTACAACAATTTTAATCTCAAATGAAGACTAGTTTAGTAACAACTACAGACAATAAAAGTATCTTACCGGTGAGTTTGGAGGTCTGTTTTGACTGTTGCCGAACATGCCTTTAGGTGTCACAGGTCGTGGGAAGCAACTTGCCAACTTCTTTGCCTGTGGAAACAATTTTTTAACATTTTGAGTTTATTAGACTGGTTTAAAGACACACAGAACCAATTCTTAAAATCTGGTCCTATAAAATAAGTTTTATTTTTATTTCCGGTTTCAATTTTACTGATTTAGTTTTAACGGTTAAATAAAATTTTAGTAATGAAAAAGCATAGCTGATTAATTTAAATTCAGAAAAATTTAAGAAAAGTTTAACAGTTTTACATTTTACAAATCCCCCCCCCACCCACAAATTTTTTTTTATATTTATACTAAATATATACACACACACACATACATACATACATCCCCCCCAAAGAAAACGTTTTCAGGATTAATTTTTAATGGTTTAATTACATTAATAACAAAAGGCATATCTAAACAATTTAATAAAAAAAAATAAAAAAAAGTAAACTTTTACGACAATACGGCCCTATGAAAGGATTAATTTTTTTCATAAATTCAGTGTTGTCCGTTTTAAGTTTTCTGGATTTATGACTCGAAATATTAACCAATTAA
>NW_015505840.1:1220478-1252598 GCF_001515645.1 Sinocyclocheilus grahami
ATATATATATATATATATATATATATATATATATAAAATAAAATTCTACTGTATAATAGGAGAAATCTCCAAGTTTTATTTTAAAGGGTTGTTGTGAAGAAATGACTCTCAATCAGCTCAATCAACCAAAACAACCAAACAATTAACTGAGATCAATAATTGATCAAAATATAATACATTTTTTTTTTTTTTTTCTAAACTGGCATTTGTTCTCTTGTACCTCAGGTGTGTCTGGACCTCGCAGTTGGGATCCAGGGCGTTTGGGAGCCAACGGGCTGCGTTTATTTTCTGAAGCACGTGAGCTTGTTTTTGTGAGCTGAGCGGCCCGGTGAGCAGCAGTGCTGGACCGGATCTGACCCGGCAACATGGTGGCGCGCTGGGGCTGGGAGTTCGCAGAGCTCTGGCTCGAACTTGGTGCAAGAGAGAAGCGGCGAGAGTTTAGGGACTCTAGGATCTGACCAGGCATCACGGATGCACGTCGGATCGTCTCATGCGGGTCACCCATTCGCAGGTCCTCGTCTGTTATGGTGAACGAAGGACCCAGACTGGGCTGTCGAGGCAAAATGATACAGTTTGATTCTGGTCTTATACAAGCAATGCAGCTAAAGCGAACTCTTCCAAGCTTACCCTGGACTCCAGCGGGTAGCTGCTCTTCAGGTGGGGCAGACAGGCTTTGTTTCGCGTCTGCAGTTCTGCGATGCGCATCCAGTCATCAGCAGCATGCTCTGGTTCATTCTCTGCTCCAATACAGAATGTACTGGTGGCTACACAACACACAAAATTCTCATATATAACTAAAATGTAAAAAACGTATTTAATAAAAATAATGTAATAATAAATAATTGTATACAGTACACACTGATACACCAGATGTCCTAAAATAAACTAAAACTGAAATAAATATTATAGAAAATAAAAAATCTAGAAAATATAAAAATAAAAACCAATTCGAAATAAGAACTATAATAGTATCTCAATGATACTAAAATGTCACTGGTAATCCACAGAGTAGCTATAAGCAACTTTTCACCTCTTGGTGGGCCAACGTTGTGCACGGTGCTTCTGCGGTATCCAGGCAGACTCTGAAAGGTGTCTGCTTTTGATAAAGTTGCGACAGCACTTTCCTCCGAGAGGTCCATGGAGAATGGCCGTGAATGCTGAACTGCCAAGTTGGGCTGAGATCGGGCAGAGTGCAGACTAGAAAATGACTCCTCGCCTTCAGCACTTCCTGATCTCTTCTAAACAAGCAAGAGTAAAAGAAAAAAAAAAAACACTTTAGAAACTTTGCGACCCAGTACGAGAGAAAAAAAAGAGACCTGACCAAGGAGCCATGAACAGAGGTAGTACTAGTCAAAGTGCATTTTAAGGCAAGTTAGTTTTCTAGAGATGTAACGACTCACGATGTGATACGATTCACGACACTGATTTCACAATATGATTTTCTCACAATATGTTTTAACAAAATTAGATTGAAGACAAATTATAAATCAAAAGGTGTCCTTTTGATCATTTCTCAGACAAAACACTGCACATCTCTTTGTGAAATTTAAATTGCATAATTTTGAAATCTGAAGCAATAACTGAAAGGTCTGACTTTAGCTTTGTGAAACTACACTACATAAAACATCTGAACGAAACAAAAACAGCAGGTGGCGCTTATGGAACAACTCCTATATAGCATTTCCTTGGTTACCGCTGTAAACACAGCATCTGCACTTATAAATACTACCCTATTATGTATTATACAGAGGTAAGATGAAAATAAATTACTAGGGATTTCCCACTTGCCAAACTCCCATTTAAAATGACATTTTTCAAATTGGCACCTGACAGGAACCGTCTCATAAATGTTGTTTCTTATGCTCGAAGACCATTAACCATTGGCTCTTTGATTTGGAAGGTGGGACTTACTTTACAAGAGCCAACACAACCTTTTTTGAACCCAAGAAAGTGCAGGAGGCAAGTAGAAGGTTGTGCATTTCCTACCTTAGCCATGGTGATGTTGATAACTTGCGTAGTACGTCGCCTGCGAGCCGAAGCGGTCAACTTTGCAGAGTCAACCACAAGATCGCCAATGGAAGTGATACTGGACTCTAGTTTGTGTTCAAAGGCATCGTTGTGGTCTCCTTTACGCTTGTTGCCTTGTTGACTCAAAGGCGTGAAGTAGAGAGTCTCCAGGGATTCGGCCCCCAAGGCACGACGTTTAGCGGCCAAGCGCTCAGAGCTACGAACCAGTGGAGTGCTGGATTCACCCAGTACTGCAGAACAACTGCCAAATTGGGAAAAAATGTACAATGATGCTGCATGAGTTCCATGGAATACCATGTTAGAAACCTATACAGTTGGGTTGGTTTAGTTACCTGTTAGCATTGAGTGAATCGTTCAGCTCAAACTCCAAGCTGTCTGTACTTGTGTCCTGCTGTTTATCTGGGACTCTGATGTACAGACTTTCTCTGTGTCTCATGTTCTCTTTGTCTTCCATCATCTTCTGCTCTCGCAGTTGCCTGTCAGCAAAGTCCACCTAAAACAAGCACACAATTAAACAAGAAATTGGACAGGAAACTAAAAAAAATGAGAGCTCGATTCAGTCTCATTTCCACATTCTTTAAATATTAAGCAGTAAACTAACTTCTGCCTTCAAGCTTTTCACTTTGGCCGCAAGCTTCTTCTCCTTGGTGCTCGCCTGGTCTAGTTCCATGCGAGCCAATGTCATTTCCGTCTCCAGAGCTTTGACTTCCCTCTTGCTGGCCTCCAACGAGTGCTCAAGAGTTTTGTTGAGCTCCTGAGCTTCCACCAGCAGCTGCTTTTTACCGTTGTAATGATTCTTGGCCTTCTCCACCTGAGGAAGTATAGCAAGTGATGATGCATAAATGATCATGCATAAATATGCACGAAAAAAACTAAGAAAGATGTGATTGTAAACAGACCTGTGCTTTGTAGTGCTCTACTGCTTCTGACTTAGTCTTCAGTTGCTTCAGGAGTTCCTGATTCTGCTCCTCACACTTTTGAGAAACCTTTTTAAGAGCAAGGGTGGAACCATTTTGCTCCTTTAACGTCAACTCCAGCTCAGCTTGAATCTTTTGGGAGGCGTCACACTCCCTCTGGAGAGACTGGTTGAGAGAACTCAGGTGGTCCTTTTCTTGCCTCAGCATCTCCAAATTCTGCTGGTACCCATCAAATTGACATTTGTCGACATTAATCTCAACAATCCTCTTCTCCAGGTCCTCTTTCGCCTGATGCATCTCAAGGACATCTTTCTCCTTTTGTTGGCACAGCAGTTCCATCTTCCTGAGCTTCTGATCCAAAGTTAGCAGAACTTGGTTTTTATCCGAGACGTCACGACTTGCAGTTTCCAATTGTCCCTGAAGGGTTTCAATCTTCTCTTCAAGCACTCTGTGGAGATCGTCTTCAGACTGTTTGGCCCTTAACTGCTGATCATTTATTTCATCTTTAAGAGAACTTATTTGAGCTTCCCTCTCAGAAGCAAGAGTAGAGACCTCTAGGATTTTAGCCTGAAGTTCACTTACATCTTTCTCAAGCTCCCGAGCCCTTTCTCTAAGGTTCTCTTGTTCACAAACCTCCTTTTTAAGCAACTGAACCTCAGATTCCTTTTGAGAAGCTGAAGTTGTAAACTCCACCACTTGCGTCTTAAGAGCAACTAAGTTCTCCTTTAATGTGTTGTGTTCAGCCTCTAAAACAGAAATCTCCTGTTGCTTCTGCACTTCATCTTCCTGGTAACTTTGGATTTCATCTTTGAGAGAGGTTACTTCAGTTGATAGGTGGTCCCTTTCCTTTCTCACCGTTTCCAAATTCTGCTGGTACTCCTCCAGTTTTTGTTGATTCTCAACAAGAAGCTCACCAATCCTCTTCTCCAGGTCTTCCTTTGAGTGTTGGATCTCAAGTACATCTTTCTCTTTTTGCTGGCAATTCAGTATCATCTGCGTCAGCTTCTGATCCAAGGACTCCAAAAGATGATCTTTGTCTGAGACGTCTCGACTGGCAGTTTTCAATTCTCCCTGAAGGCTTTCAACATTTTCTTCCAGCACTCTGCGGAGATCATCTTCAGACTGTTTAGCCTTCAACTGATCTTGAAGAGAATTAACACAAGCCTCCCTTTCAGAGGCTAGTGTGGAGACCTCTAAGATTTTAACTTGAAGTTCACTAACCATTCTCTCAAGTTCCTCATGCTTGGCAGTCTCAAGCTCCTGAGCCTTTTCTCTAAGGCTATCTAGTTGGTGAAGCTTGTCTTTAAGCAAGACAATTTCAGATTGCTTCTGTGAAGCTGCAGTCGTTTCTTCCACCAATTTCTTCTCAAGGCCATCCATGTTCTCCTTAAATGTGTTGTGTTCAGCCTCTAAAACGGATATCTCCTGTTGCTTCTGCACTTCATCTTCCTGGTAATTTCGGATTTCATCTTTGAGAGAGGTTACTTCAACTGATAGGTAGTCTCTTTCCTTTCTCACCGAAGCTTGTCTTTAAGCAAGACAATTTCAGATTGCTTCTGTGAAGCGGCAGTCGTTTCTTCCACCAATTTCTTCTCAAGGCCATCCATGTTCTCCTTAAATGTGTTGTGTTCAGCCTCTAAAACGGATATCTCCTGTTGCTTCTGCACTTCATCTTCCTGGTAATTTCGGATTTCATCTTTGAGAGAGGTTACTTCAACTGATAGGTAGTCTCTTTCCTTTCTCACTGTTTCCAAATTCTGCTGGTACTCCTCCAGTTTTTGTTGTTTCTCAACAAGAAGCTCACCAATCCTCTTCTCCAAGTCTTCCTTTGAGTGTTGGATCTCAAGGACATCTTTCTCCTTTTGCTGGCAATTCAGTTTCATCTGCGTCAGCTTCTGATCCAAGGACTCCAAAAGATGATCTTTGTCCATGATGTCACAACTGGTAGTTTCTAGTTGCTTCTGTAGGGTTTCAATCTTCTCTTCCAGCACTCTGCGGAGATCATTTTCAGACTGTTTGGCACTTAACTGCTGATCATTTATTTCATCTTTAAGATAACTTATTTGAGCTTCCCTCTCAGAAGCAAAAGTGGAGACCTCTAGGATTTTAGCCTGAAGTTCACTTATATCTTTCTCTAGCTCCTGAGCCTTTTCTTTAAGCTTCTCTTTGTCGCAAACCTCCTTTTGAAGCAACAGAAGCTCAGATTCTTTCTGAGAAGCTGTAGTTGTCAACTCCACCACTTGCGTCTTAAGAGCAGCCAAGTTGTGTTTTAATGTGTTGCGCTCAGTCTCTAAAAAAGAAGTTTCCTGTTCAATTTCTTGGTAATTTCGGATTTCATCTTTGAGAGAGTTTACTTCAGTTGACAGAATGGCTCTTTCATTTCTCACCATTTCCAAATTCTGCTGATACTCCAGCAGCTGTTGTTTCTCAACAACAAACTCACCAATCTTCTTCTCCAAGTCGTCCTTTACCTGATGCATATCAAGGACATCTTTCTCCCTTTGTTGGCACAGCAGATCCATCTGCTTCAGCTTCTGATCCAAAGTCTGCAGAAGTTGGTCTTTGTCTGAGACGTTTCGACTGGCAGTTTCCAATTGTCCCTGAAGGGTTTCAACCTTTTCTTTCAGCACTCTACGGAGATCATCTTCAGACTGTTTAGCCTTCAACTGATCCGTCAACTGATCTTGAAGAGAATTAACACAAGCATCCCTCTCAGAGGCTAGTGTGGAGACCTCTAAGATTTTAACTTGAAGTTCACTAACCATTCTCTCAAGTTCCTCACGCTTGGCAGTCTCAAGCTCCTGAGTTTTTTCTATAAGGCTCTCTAGTTGGTGAAGCTTGTCTTTAAGCAAGACAAGTTCAGATTGCTTCTGTGAAGCTGCAGTTGTTTCCTCCACCAATTTCTTCTCAAGGGCATCCATGTTCTCCTTAAACGTGTTGCGTTCAGCCTCTAAAACAGATATCTCCTGTTGCTTCTGCACTTCATCTTCCTGGTAATTTTGGATTTCATTATTGAGAGAGGTTACTTCAGTTGACAAGTGGTCTCTTTCTATTCTCAATATTTCCAGATTCTGCTGGCATTCGGAAAGCTCTTGCTTCTCAACATGAAGTTTAACAATCCTCTTCTCCAGCTCCTCCTTTGCCTGATGCATTTCAAGGACATCTTTATCTTTTTGAAGGAAAAGCCCTTCCATCTCTTTGAGCTTTTGATCCAAAGAGCCCAGCAGTTTTTCTTTATCCGCAGCACAACGATTGACCATATCTAGTTCTCCTTGTAGGGTGCCAACCTTCTCTTCCAGCTCTCTGCGAAGATCTTCTTTAGACTGTTTGGCAAGTGATTGTTGATCCTTCATCTCACTTTGAAGGGAAATTACTTGAGCCTCTCTCCGAGAGGCAATTGTGGAAACCTCTAGAATTTTGGCCTGAAGCTCACTCACCTTTTTCTCAAACTCTTCACGTTTGATTGTCTCAAGCTCCAGAGCTTTTTCTTTCAGGGTCTCTTGATGGGAAAGCTCCTGTTGAAGCAAGAGGAGCTCAGATTCCTTTTTGGAAACTCTGGTTGTCACCTCTACCAACTGGTTCTGAAGAGCAGCCAGATTTTCCTTCAAAACGTTGTGGTCAGCCTGTAACAAAGACACTTCTTGCTGGGAACGGCAGATTTCCTCTTGGAGAGATGATACTTTAGCGGAGAATTGGTCTCTTTCTTTTCTCAGCATTTCTAAATTCTGCTGGCACTCATCCAGTTGTTGTTTCTGCTCAATAATCTTCTTTTCCAGGTCTTCCTTTGCTTGATGCATCTCAACGACATCTTTCTCTTTTTGTTGGCACAGCAATTCCACCTGCTTCAGCTTCTGATTCAAAGATTGCAGAAGACGGTCTTTGTCTGAAGCATCACGATTGGCAGTGTCTAGAAGTTCATGTAGATTTCCAACCTTCTCCTTCAGCTCATTGCGTAGATCATCCTCACACTGATTGGCCCTCAATTGTTGATCCTTCATCTCATCTTGAAGAGAACTTAGACAAGCTTCTCTCTCTGAGACAAGAGAGGTGACCTGTAGGATTGTGGCCTGAAGTTCACTCACGGTCCTCTCAAGCTCCTCACATCTGGCTTTCTCAAGCTCCTGAGCTTTTTCTCTCAGGGTTTCTTGATGGCAAAGCTCCTGCTGAAGCAAGTGGAGCTCAGATTCCTTCTGTGAAGCTGTAGCTGTCACCTCGGCCAACTGGTTCTGAATAGAAGTCATGTTTTCCTTTAATGCGTTGTGTTGTGCCTCTAAAAAAGACAATTTTTGTTGTTTCTGCACTTCATTTTCACTGTAATGGCAGATCTGCTCTTTAAGAGATGTTACCTCCGCTGACAGAACCAGCATTTCTTCTTGTTTTTCTGAAGCAACTGAAGAAGCAGAGTCAAGCTCTTGCTGAAGTTTCTTAACAGTGTCCTCATGCTCTTTTCGATTTGATTTGATCATTTTGTTTATTTCAATATTTTGTTCCTTCACAAGCTTTAATTCGTGGTCTACAGAGTCATAGTCATTCCTCAGATTTCTGATTTCTTCATCTTTTAGGGAAATCTGTTCAGACAGATCCAGAATTTGTGTTCGGAGGCTCTCGATTTTGGCCAAAGTCTGACTAACCTTATTCTCCTCCTCCGTTTTCTCCTGTCTGAGAATATTTATTTGCTCCTGAAGGTCTCTACTGGCCTGCAGATGCTCATCAAGCTCCTGCTGTAATGTGCATGCCTCATTTTTCAGGGATTCATTCTCTTGTACAACTTTTTGATGCTCTTCCAGCTTCTGCTCATATTCCTGAATGGTGGCTCTGGCACTTTGCAAGTCAACGATAAGGGCATTCAGGGCATCCTGCTGTGATGCTCTCTCCACTTCTAAACCCTGGATCTCAGTGTGCAGAGCATTAACCATCTTATCTAAAGAGGCAACCTTCCCCTCCAGTTCCTCTCTCTGTTGGCGAAGGTCAGCAGAGATTTTGATCTCTGCCGTCAACTGCACTTCCACCTGTTGCAGGCGAGAAACGTCACTTTCCAGAGCTGATATCTGTGCGGTAAGCATTTCCTTCTGTGTCCATAAAGCCTCCTGCAGTGTTTCTCTCTCTAAACGGATGTTATTGATGGACTGCTCCAGATCGAACACCGCCATTTGGAGTCTTTTGGTTTCCTTTTCAAAAGAGCCTCTCTCCTCAGCCAGCAAAGTCTCAACTTCTGCCTTCTCCTTCTCAAGACGGAAAATAGTGTCCTGAAGCTGAGCGAGTTTAAGAGTCAGATCTGCCAACTCCTGCTTAAGCTCCTCCCACTGAGAAAATGTAATGATTAAAAATGTTAGTCAGAATTGGTCAATTTCTGTGATGTTTTCAGTTCTATAAGAAATACTGTTGTCACATATATATGCTGTCCAATCATAATCAGTAATGTCTATGACTGAAAAAATATTGAAATACTGAACATAAGAAAGAAAATTATGATGAAAGAATGACAGAACATCTCACCTCCAAGATGGGCCCTAAAACCTCTCCTTTCTCCTGAGATTTAGCTTTCTGGAGTTCATCCTCCAGAACGGAGATCTTTCCCAGAAGGATCTGAACCTGCTCACTCAGACAATCCTGCACAAGGAGAACAGGAGCAGGAAAAAAGAACACAGATTAACACCAGAAAGTACAAAGTAAAAACATGCAGAACATGATTAACAAAATAATATAATTTCAATATAATTGAAATTATCGACCCTTTGTGTGACGGCCTCATTTAACTCCTTCTCCAGAAAATCTTTTCTGCTCTTCCACTCAGTCTCTGCCAATTCGTGAGCCAGTGTGAGTTTGGCAACTTCTTCCTCGGCTCTCACCAGCTGATCGAAGGTGTTTCGCACCTGATGGGACCAGAGAAATGTAAAAATGATCTGATCATGACTTTAAGCAGGACTTCAAAACAAACAGTATCTCACCTGTGCAGTAAGCGTTCCATTCTCCTCTGTCAGTTCATCAATCTTTCTCTCTTTTTGGGAGTTGTCTGTTTTTAAGTATTGGCACTGCTTTAGAACCTCATGCACTCTGTGGAGAAGACTGTACAAGAAAAAAAAATCACTTTAAAACAAACATTTTATTCAAATAATTACTGTAAACCCAAATGTGTCCCGTATTGCACCTCACCTCTCGTTCTTCTCCTGGAGCTCCAGCAGTGCGGCTTTATGGTCCTTCTCCAGCTCTCCTTGCTCCCGCAGCATTCGCTCCACCCTGTGCTGTAACTGCGAAATCAGACCCTCTGTGTGCAAAAGAGAAAAAGTAATTGAACCAAGTTCATATCAGAGCACCATAGTTCATCTCGTTCACTAAAATTAAAGGAAACATGGTGATGCATGGGTACTTATGAGTACCTTTCTCTGAGATGATGCTGATCTGATTGGCCAGTTCTTTCTCCAGCTCGTCTCTCACGTCTCCCTCATGCACCAATTCTTTCCGGAGTCTCTTCAACTGGAAATGTGGTGTGCTCATTACGTCCTGCACTGGAGAGCTGGAGGTCAAGGATGTATGGGTATTATTTAGTAACTACTTATTAATATTTCAGAACATATATAATGTTCAATGCATTATTACTATTGACATTTCATATTTGTTGATGTGTATGTGATTGCAATCCATGCTGCAGAACAAATTGCCCTCAAGGGGGACATTAAAACAAAGATAATTCGGTCTTTGCTGAAAGCGAAATGTCATTTTAGGATTTATGAAATTGTGTTGTAATAACTACCTTACTAAAGATTAAACAGCAAATTAGGGGTTTATTGAGGCAAAAGTTGTAGTTAATTGTAAGTTAATTGTGAGAATTGGTCCTCAAATTAAAGCATGACCTAAAATCATATGTAACTTTCTACAAAAAAATGTTAGTAAGCAAATTTTTCACAATCAAATCGTGTTAATGTGCACATTGTTTATGTCTTGTGGCTATACTATTGAAACATTAAAGTATTTTAACGTAGACAAATTGATTATCATTTCCATTGTAAATTTTGGTTTAAAAAGAAGTTTAAAAGCTAAATAAAGGAGGGAAAAAGTGGAAATACATTTTTGTGGCAATCAACATTATGCCACAAATGCTGTCAAATTTGAAAAAACAAATGCACAAACTCCTTTAAATATGAACATGTAAAAAGTCAGTTATATTATTTAACAAAATGCTGATTTTTACTGTAAACAAAAGCATTTTCTATTAGCATTGCCTTATTTGTCACCATACAGTTACAACTTTCAGAAGCAGTGACTCTTTTAACATTTTGCATGGTTTTAGTCATGAAGCTTCTTTTTATTAATTATTTACTACAATCATTTTTTTATTAACACTTAATTTAATTATGAGTAATATTTTTCATCTATTTTAATTTCATTTTATTGCAATTTTAAGTTATTTATTTTAATATTTTTTTTATTATGCATTTATTGAGTTTGAAAACCCCTGATTTAGAGCACAAATGTACAAATACACACCTTGGCCAGCTGAAGCTCCAGGTCAGTCCCTCCACTGATCTTCTGCAAGATGAGGGAACTTTGGCTTTTGGTGAGGTGAAAGTCATCTGCACATGGAGGAGAGAAGTTTATTTATGTTTTAACGCCATATCAGCAACAATGGCTATTTCATTATACAAAAACATACAAGAAACAACAACAGTACTCGTATACAATCTTTCAGTTAAATCAGTAACAAAAATTCTTCCAGCAGAGACTTTAAAAATTTTTTTTATTTTAGTATATCTTCTGGTCTAATATAGTTTAAAATTGGACATGCTATTAATATATGTTTTGAAAAATTCTTACACAAGTCACAGACTGGTTTCTCTTCTCCTTTCAATAAATATGAATGAGTGAGTCTTGAATGGCCAATTCGACGGAGGAGAGAAGTTGTAATACAGGAACCTTACCTTATATTAAGTATATAAAATTACAATAGGCTAGATTTCTAAACGTAAACTATTCTTATACGTTTCATATCATGCAAAGATTACAGGTTGTACATGGTCATGACAGGTGGGGAGATTACAAAATAGCTCAAGTCACTTTCAAGTGCCTTTCCGTATCCACGCTTTTCAAAAACAATGAGACATACGTAAAAGTGTGTTCTGTGTTAATCAACATTATGCCACAAATATTGCCAATAAAGCATAATGTGTCACTACTACAACAACATTTCACATTCACTGCCCAGTCCAGCATTAGTCTAAAAATGAAGCACAAAAGCATGAAATTCCAAAAAGACACAAGCATTTGTAACTCACCCTGCAAAACACTGAAGATGATTTCCACTTTCTTATAGAGGGATACGGTCTTAAAATCCTCGGTGTTCTCTATCCCCCTTCTAAAGTAACAGATCATGCATTTGTCAGAAGTAAATAGTTAGTGCTAGTTATAAGAGTCTCAAAGTGACAACTCACAGTTTGAAGCAGATCTTCAAGAGTCGAAGCCCATCTCTCATCGGAATGAACTCCCAGAGGTGCTTGTCTGGAAGCATGGTGTTTATCTGTCAAAAGGACAAGAGTCACCATATAAAACATCATAGAAGAACATTAAGTGTTTTAAATTATAAAACTGATGTTACAACCAGTGTTGGGGGTAACGCATTACAAGTAACGCGAGTTACGTAATCAGATTTACTTTTTTCAAGTAACTAGTAAAGTAACGCATTAATTTTTAATTTACAATAAAATATCAGAGATACTTTTTCAAGTAAGTAACTCCAGTTACTTTGTTTTCCCATTTATTGACTGACAAGTCTCCTGTCCCCAAGTTGAGAGAAATCGGGAGTAAGTGTAGAGGCGCTGTGTGAACAAGATGTTACTGTAGTTCTAGACTAAATGTCTCACTTGCACAAAAACAGATTCAGTATTTTATTGAGTTTGAAAACCCCTGATTTAGAGCACAAATGTACAAATACACACCTTGGCCAGCTGAAGCTCCAGGTCAGTCCCTCCACTGATCTTCTGCAAGATGAGGGAACTTTGGCTTTTGGTGAGGTGAAAGTCATCTGCACATGGAGGAGAGAAGTTTATTTATGTTTTAACGCCATATCAGCAACAATGGCTATTTCATTATACAAAAACATACAAGAAACAACAACAGTACTCGTATACAATCTTTCAGTTAAATCAGTAACAAAAATTCTTCCAGCAGAGACTTTAAAAATTTTTTTTATTTTAGTATATCTTCTGGTCTAATATAGTTTAAAATTGGACATGCTATTAATATATGTTTTGAAAAATTCTTACACAAGTCACAGACTGGTTTCTCTTCTCCTTTCAATAAATATGAATGAGTGAGTCTTGAATGGCCAATTCGACGGAGGAGAGAAGTTGTAATACAGGAACCTTACCTTATATTAAGTATATAAAATTACAATAGGCTAGATTTCTAAACGTAAACTATTCTTATACGTTTCATATCATGCAAAGATTACAGGTTGTACATGGTCATGACAGGTGGGGAGATTACAAAATAGCTCAAGTCACTTTCAAGTGCCTTTCCGTATCCACGCTTTTCAAAAACAATGAGACATACGTAAAAGTGTGTTCTGTGTTAATCAACATTATGCCACAAATATTGCCAATAAAGCATAATGTGTCACTACTACAACAACATTTCACATTCACTGCCCAGTCCAGCATTAGTCTAAAAATGAAGCACAAAAGCATGAAATTCCAAAAAGACACAAGCATTTGTAACTCACCCTGCAAAACACTGAAGATGATTTCCACTTTCTTATAGAGGGATACGGTCTTAAAATCCTCGGTGTTCTCTATCCCCCTTCTAAAGTAACAGATCATGCATTTGTCAGAAGTAAATAGTTAGTGCTAGTTATAAGAGTCTCAAAGTGACAACTCACAGTTTGAAGCAGATCTTCAAGAGTCGAAGCCCATCTCTCATCGGAATGAACTCCCAGAGGTGCTTGTCTGGAAGCATGGTGTTTATCTGTCAAAAGGACAAGAGTCACCATATAAAACATCATAGAAGAACATTAAGTGTTTTAAACTATAAAACTGATGTTACAACCAGTGTTGGGGGTAACGCATTACAAGTAACGCGAGTTACGTAATCAGATTTACTTTTTTCAAGTAACTAGTAAAGTAACGCATTAATTTTTAATTTACAATAAAATATCAGAGATACTTTTTCAAGTAAGTAACTCCAGTTACTTTGTTTTCCCATTCATTGACTGACAACTCTCCTGTCCCCAAGTTGAGAGAAATCGGGAGTAAGTGTAGAGGCGCTGTGTGAACATGATGTTTCTGTAGTTCTAGACTAAATGTCTCACTTGTACAAAAACAGATTCAGTATTCCTCAAGGTGAATGAAAACAGTGCAATGTAAACCTGCAATAATTAAATGTATTAAATAACACAAATATCTTTCATGCATTTAATCCCATTTTATTAATCAATATCTCTGCTGCCGACTTTCGATGATCCAATTCAGCCATATTAATAAGCAAAAATGACATATGTTTTTCTTTCTTTTTGTTTCATTGCTGAAGAGTGTTGAACTTTCTTCTCCTGCATTCTATGCTTCATGCAATCCAGAATGGCTGAGACGTATTCGTTTCACTTTTGGTGTGAAAGGGCCTTTACATTTGCCAAAAATAGAAATTTTTACATTAAAGGGGTCATATGATGCGATTTCAAGTTTTCCTTTCTCTTTGGAGTGTTACAAGCTGATTGTGCATAGATTAGATCCCTGAAGTTGCAAAGACTAAAGTCTCAAAACCAAAGAGATATTCTTTATCAAAGTTAAGACTCTGCCACACCCCCCTAAAACGGCTCGTTCTAACACGCCCCCACATATCTACCTCACTATGTGGAAATATTAGCATAATGCCGCCCAAATGTTCACGCAAAGAAAGAAGGCGTGGTTTCAGTAACCGCAGTTAGTGTTGAAGCAGCATGTCAGGGAGACGCTGTGTGTTTCTAGGCGAAAGCAAAAGCACTTTATTTGGCCTTCCGAAAGTAGATGCATTTAGGAATCTTTAAGATCACTTACAACAGAACAGCAATGCATTTTATGGACGACCGTTTCGTGAACCTAGGAGAGGAGGTAATTCTGACTTTGCTATGACAATCTGGCGCTTCTGAATCAGCTACTGTTTTGTTATTAGTTTAAGTATTTGCTATTGACTGTTCAAATGCAGAGTTTTGCGCATCGTATGTGTGTGTGCATGCACGCGCGTGTGAGAGAGAGAGAGAGAGAGAGGGGGGGGGTCACATCACAGTGGAGTCAGCTGTCTTAACCGTGGCTTGTGTACTGCAAACACATAGCAGTTTCATCACTGTGTCTGTCACGCGACTCTGTTTCCCTTTCGGGCTCTGTCTTTACATTTCTGACGAGTGCTTGCGGTGTTCGGCCAATCACAATGCACTGGGTCAGCTGGCCAATCAGAGCAGACTGCGCTTGTCGGAAGGAGGGACTTTGTAGAAAACGAAGCGTTTGAGAGAGGCGGGGCATAGAGGACTTACAATAATGTACAGTATTTGAAAAATAATGTGTTTTTTGAACATTAAAGCATGTCAACATATTCTGTTACACCAAATACACAAAATATTGATATTTAAAAAAAGCATCATATGACCCCTTTAAAAACAAATTAGCAAGCCTAGCCCAAATGAGAAAAAGTAACGCAATTAGTTACTTTTTTAGGGAGTAATGCAATATTGTAATGCATTACTTTTAAAAGTAACTTTCCCCAACACTGGTTACAACACTTAAACATGTCAACAGACTACAATAACTGAGACTAATAATCTCATATATTAGTCAGTTCTTTGAATAAACAGCAAAATTGGATGACACTCTTACCCATGCCAAAAGCGGTCCCACCTTGTTCATATTAAACTTCATGGTGGACTCTATTAAAAACATATTTTAAAATGTTACTACAGCAGCACATAAGGTGGCAGAAGAAACAAACCTAGGCTTAATATTTAATGAAAAAGACCTGTTGTAATTCAACTAGGAAAATAACACACCCTAAGAAGCGTGCTTAATGTTTACACCTAGTTTTAGACTTCTGAATAAAAGATGCTACAACAGGCCAAAGTGAACAATTCTAAGCATACAAGACAACATGTGTGTATTTTGATGATAATGAAGAAAATCCACACCTAACGTTATGCATTAAATAAAATCACAAACACATATCTATTTTAAAATATAGTGCACATCTATAGCCTTAACATAAACATGCCAAAGTGTTATGCAGGGCAGATAAACGCAATATAATCATACCTGCAGTATAATTATAATCAACAAGGAAGCAAGTGTGTTTTGAATAGTTTGTTTACTCTGCAACGTTTTGCCCGCTAACTTTTTACAAAGTTTAATCTTAAAAAACAACACCCTCATAAAACGCCATATGAAGCTGAATATAATTTTTTTATATATTGATGAATTAAATGTTTTTTTACCTTGATTTTAGGGCGAGATGAAGCAAGGATACACATCGAATCACTCGCTGAAACGATTTTAAATTCAAACGCACAGCGTTTACTGTATTTGAACAGCGATTGGCCGTCATGCTTCGTTCTCATTGGCTGTCTCAAATCAAAGTAGCCAATGGAAACGCTGCTTCTTCCGCAACGCCCCTGTAGTCTTTCAAATCTCTCCGCTTTTTTTTTTGGAAACACCAGATGTCACGTATATTCCACTTTTAGTTTTAGAGAATTTAGAAAATATAGAGTTCACAGCCATATTCAATGATGAAACGGACAAAGAAAGCGAAGTACGAAAAAGGTAATCGCACCAGAAACGAACGAACTACATTTCCCAGAATGCTATACTTTGACCATGGTTTCCATGGTAACTTTGTTGCTGGCGCGACCCGAAAGCTGCTATGGGTAACACTTAAAATTCACGACAATGGTTATGAGTTGATAAAATTACTGTTTTACATTTTAATTGCCACTGTATGTAAATCCGTACTTTTTTGCTTTAAGGCCTTAAACTTCGTTTTAAGATTAATCACATTTTCTTATTGCAATTTGTAGTTTTTAATCTTGTTTTCTGCAGCCGGAACATGTTTGGATCTCCAGTGGACTTTTCATTTAGGGAGCTCAACACAGTTTCAGGTGTGTTTATACTTTTAAATATCGGTTTAAGTAGTATATTAAACTCAGATCAGATAATTAATTTTCTGCTTTTCAACAGTAATGACAATCGGAATGCATTTATTGTTCCTAAATGAGGCACGTTTTCTAGTGAAACAATAGAATTGTCAGACGCGCAAACGAGTCGTTCTTCTGAGTCGGATCTTTCCAATGAATCGATTCAGTTTACAGATTCGAGCGGTTTTGAATGTCGGTATGAACACTTCTATGAAGCAGATATGCTACAAACAAAAAGAAAAACTGTAATTAATATTGTTATACAATTAATTGATTGTATAACAGTTTCATCAACATGCGTAGTGATAAATATAATTTAGTATATTTATTTATATATAATGTATTTACATTTTTTAAATAAATATAATTAAAAAAAATAATAATTCAGACAAGACATGCCTTACATAACATCTGCTGACATAAATATAATTTGTCCCCATCCAAGATTTTCAGGTTTTATTAGAAGTGCACAAGTAGAATTATCTCACTAAGTTAGGAGTGAGATGCATAAGTCTACATAAGTCTTAAAAATGTAAATTTTATTAATAAATCGGATGCTTGCCAAATCCCACATTCACAGATCCAAATATTCAAATTCTAAACTTCTCTTTTTTGTTTTTATGAAAGAAATAGTCAATTAAATTGTCTAAGAACAAAAAAGCTTTGCAAATCTTTAGTAAAATGCAATTATCAAAACTTGTCCCAGCGGTTGGGTTGTTTTGACCCAGCTATTGGTTTGTTTTGACCCAGCGGTTGGGTTGTTTTGACCCAGCTATTGGGTTTGTAGCATTTGGACCAATCAGACACACAACTTTTTGTTATATTTAACAAATAATATCGAACTCCCCATCACCTAACCAAATGGCCAATTACGAGGGTCTATGGACCCTTCCCCCGAAATGCACCTAACACCTCAGAAAGGCAGAACAGGCCTCTGGTTCCATGGTAACCAATGCTGATATCACTGGTTTTATGGCCTAAAAGGAATGCAGGGGATAAACTCCCTCATTTTCCTCATAAGAAAGGTACAAATGCACTCCCCATCCAAGATTTTCAGGTTTTATTAGAAGTGCACAAGTAGAATTATCTCACTAAGTTAGGAGTGAGATGCATAAGTCTACATAAGTCTTAAAAATGTAAATTTTATTAATAAATCGGATGCTTGCCAAATCCCACATTCACAGATCCAAATATTCAAATTCTAAACTTCTCTTTTTTGTTTTTATGAAAGAAATAGTCAATTAAATTGTCTAAGAACAAAAAAGCTTTGCAAATCTTTAGTAAAATGCAATTATCAAAACTTGTCCCAGCGGTTGGGTTGTTTTGACCCAGCTATTGGTTTGTTTTGACCCAGCGGTTGGGTTGTTTTGACCCAGCTATTGGTTTGTTTTGACCCAGCGGTTGGCCTGGGCCAAAAACAACCCAATAGCTGGGTCAAAACAACCCAATAGCTGGGTTTGTCCCTTTTTAACCCAGCATTTTTTAGAGTGTAGAGTTCTCATCATAAAATGGTGTATAAACAACGATTATCAGTATGTATTTATGTGTACAAAATATTGCAGTGCATTGCTTTTCCTCTTAAGCACTATTTACTTTTTGTTTTTCTGTAGACATGCTCTCTGATGAGCCTAATCCAGGCACTCGTCCGCTAAAGCGTGACTCAGAGCAGAAGATCCTCAGTGCAACGCTCAGACTCAACAACAACTTTCTCTCTGACTTGACGGGACTGATGGACACGCTCTCCACTCTTTATGCTGAGCCTACGCGTCTGGCCTGGCTCGACATCTCCTTCAATGAGTTTCAACACATCCACCCAGTACGCACTTTACCACCTCAGTCTGACAGCTGAGCACAACGATTTGTGTAATTACTGAAATAAGAGATGACCTGCTTTGGGGGAAAAAAGTAGTTCTCTCTCTTTCTTTCAGGTTCTCACTCAACTTAAAGAGCTACGCTTGTTGTATCTGCATGGAAACCGTATTTGCAAGTTGTCAGAAGTGGATAAACTTGCTGTGTTGCCGTTTCTCCACACCATCACTCTGCACGGCAATCCCATAGTGACCGAGCGTGACTACAGGTACGGTCAAAGGTCAGTTAGATGCACAAGTCAGGGAGCAGAAGGGTTTCCAAAAATGACAATTCGGTCATCATTCTTCACCCTTATGTCATTCCAAATGTGTATGACTTACTTTCTTCTGTGCAACACAAAAAAGAAAAAGAAAAAAGGAAAGAAAAATGGCACATGGCATGACCGATGGTGAGTAAACGATAACAGAATAGTCATTTTTGGCTCGGTACACCATTAAAACGCTTTATGTCAAATACAAAGAGCTCATCCTGCTGTATGTGAACTCTGTGATTTTCCGTACTGGTCGTGTTTCTGACACAACAGGTGCTGAAACTGCGGTTAGGATCTGGTTACAAACCTCTGCTGTCCCGTGCATAGCAACAGTAATCACATTTAGTTCTGATACGCACATGGCATATGCATGTGTAAAACCATTCTCAGCCCAGGCCCTACAATCTCACAAGAACATGTTCGGCTCTGGTTTTACTTCAAAATCAAAGAGAAAGAATTGACACAATATATTTTGCCCAAAGAAGCTTATTTTAAGTACAACTAAGATTTCTTTTTGCATTGCATGTTTCAGAGTCGAGCACCATTTTCCCCCTAAATTCTCATTACCAGAGTTCAAAAACAAAATATATTTTAAATAATAAAATATTTATAAATTATGGTTTTAGTTGTTGTACTGCTATTAATTAATAAAAACTTGAATTAAAAAAATGAAAATGCAGCTATTAAAAAATAAATAAATGAAAAAAATATTATGTGATTTTGGGGTAAAACATGACATGGAAATGTTTTCACAAGATTCACGTATATATTATTTATAAATAATATTCAGTGTTTTCAGTCATTTATTTATTTTTTTAAATGTAAAACTTCAAATGTCAATGGACTATAAATGTGTGACTGCGGACAGTTTTACAAGTTCTGTTAACATTAACAGCTTTTATTAAATTATTTTTCTATTCCGTAATCTCAAAAGTCAATTGTATTATAATTTTAGATAGATAGATAGATAGAACGATGGATAGATTTTACAGTAAGGTCCCATTAGTTAATTCTAGTTAGACTATTAACTAAAACATGACTGTTTATTGTTAGTTCTTATATCTCAGGTCCATTAAAGGGGTCATATGATGTTGCTAAAAAGAACATTATTTTGTGTATTTGGTGTAATGAAATGTGTTTATGGTTAAGGTTCAAAAAACACATAGATAGATAGATAGAACGATGGATAGATTTTACAGTAAGGTCCCATTAGTTAATTCTAGTTAGACTATTAACTAAAACATGACTGTTTATTGTTAGTTCTTATATCTCAGGTCCATTAAAGGGGTCATATGATGTTGCTAAAAAGAACATTATTTTGTGTATTTGGTGTAATGAAATGTGTTTATGGTTAAGGTTCAAAAAACACATAATTTTTCCACATACTGTACATTATTGTTTCTCCTCTATGCCCCGCCTTTCTGAAACGCGTAGATTTTTACAAAGCGCATCGGTCTGAAAAGCAAGGTGTGCTGTGATTGGCCAGCTATCCAGTGCATTATGATTGGCCAAATACCTCAGCGACCAGCCCGGATCAGCTCTAGGCATGACGAAGCAGATATCGTCCTCTTTTGGAAGACCAAACAAAGTAGTTTCGCTTTCACAACGAAACACACAGCGTCTTCACGACATGGCGGCGGCAACAACAATACTACAACGAGAATAAAAGTTATGCCTTCTTTCTTTGCGTGAACATTTGGGCGGCTTTATGCAAATCTTCCCACAGAGTGACGTAGATATGTGGGGGAAAAAAAGTATTTAGTCAGCCACCAATTGTGCAAGTTCTCCCAGTTAAAAAGATGAGAGAGGCCTGTAATTTTCATCATAGGTATACCTCAACTATGAAAGACAAAATGAGAAAAAAAATCCAGAAAATCACATTGTAGGATTTTTAAAGAATTTATTTGCAAATTATGGTGGAAAATAAGTATTTGGTCAATTACAAAATTTCATCTCAATACTTTGTTATATACCCTTTGTTGGCAATGACAGAGGTCAAACGTTTTCTGTAAGTCTTCACAAGGTTTTCACACACTGTTGCTGGTATTTTGGCCCATTCCTCCATGCAGATCTCCTCTAGAGCAGTAATGTTTTGGGGCTGTCACTGGGCAACACGGATTTTCAACTCCCTCCAAAGATTTTCTATGGGGTTGAGATCGGGAGACTGGCTAGGCAACTCCAGGACCTTGAAATGCTTCTTACGAAGCCACTCCTTCATTGCCCGGGCGGTGTGTTTGGGATCATTGTCATGCTCAAAGACCCAGCCACGTTTCATCTTCAATGCCCTTGCTGATGGAAGGAAGTTTTCACTCAAAATCTCACGATACAAGGCCCCATTCATTCTTTCGTTTACACGGATCAGTCGTCCTGGTCCCTTTGCAGAAAAACAACCCCAAAGCATGATGTTTCCACCCCCATGCTTCACAGTAGGTATGGTGTTCTTTGGATGCAACTCAGCATTCGTTCTCCTCCAAACACGACAAGTTGAGTTTTTACCAAAAAGTTATATTTTGGTTTCATCTGACCATATGACATTCTCCCAATCCTCTTCTGGATCATCCAAATGCTCTCTAGCAAACTTCAGACAGGCCTGGACATGTACTGGCTTAAGCAGGGGGACACATCTGGCACTGCAGGATTTGAGTCCCTGGCAGCGCAGTGTGTTACTGAGGGTAGCCTTTGTTACTTTGGTCCCAGCTCTCTGCAGGTCATTCACTAGGTCCCCCCGTGTGGTTCTGGGATTTTTGCTCACAGTTCTTGTGATCATTTTGACCCCACAGGGTGAGATCTTACGTGGAGCCCCAGATCGAGGGAGATTATAAGTGGTCTTGTATGTCTTCCATTTTCTAATAAGTGCTCCCACAGTTGATTTCTTCACACCAAGCTGCTTACCTATTGCAGATTCAGTCTTCCCAGCCTGGTACAGGTCTACAATTTTGTTTCTGGTGTCCTTTGACAGCTCTTTAGTCTTGGCCATAGTGGAGTTTGGAGTGTGACTGTTTGAGGTTGTGGACAGGTGTCTTTTATACTGACAACGAGTTCAAACAGATGCCATTAATACAGGTAACCAGTGGAGGACAGAGGAGCCTCTTAAAGAAGAAGTTACAGGTCTGTGAGAGCCAGAAATCTTGCTTGTTTGTAGGTGACCAAATACTTATTTTACAGAGGAATTTACCAATTAATTCTTTAAAAATCCTACAATGTGATTTTCTAGACTTTTTTTCTCATTTTGTCTCTCATAGTTGAGGTATACCTATGATGAAAATACAGGCCTCTCTCATCTTTTTAAGTGGGAGAACTTGCACAATTGGTGGCTGACTAAATACTATTTTGCCCCACTATATATACAAATCCTGTTTCTTTAGTCATTTGTAAAAAAATTTATGCTGCATCATTTAGCAAGCATTTATTTCTTAGTTCATTTTGGTGTCACATAATAGAGCTGCTTTTAGATGCTTCTAAACCCTGTTCACTGACGTTACACTCAGACAGATGTGTGAGCGAGAACTGCTAGAAAACAGGAGGTGGACTTGCCATTTTTGTGAACAGATGGTGCAGCCCAAGACACATGGTTTGTAACTCATATGTACATCTACTCGCTGTTGAACTGTGACCATATTTCCTGCAGCAGGACTTTACACATGCTGTTGTTTTTGGCTGCAAACTCTCTGCCCTCTGCAGAGGCAATAAACACTAGGGTCAGCAAATTCAACACAATGAATTCATCTCTATCTCTCCGGATTTGAATGTTGTACTCACCTCTGCCTTCACCAGTTGTTTGTCAGCGTATTGATTGCCTAACCACAGGAAACTGAACTCTGAAATATGCAGCATATCAGTTGATATGCTTCCCTTGGGTAGATTGGAAAACAGCTTGGTGCATCTTTATCCCTAAATTCACAGCAGTCATCCTGTAACTCTCCGTCATCACTGGAGCAATATGAAAGTGGAAAAAGACAGCAAAATAAGCATTGCGGAGGAGACTGAGATATAGTTTGCAAATCGCACTGTGAGGACACTTGGCTTTATCAGGCTACATCAATTTCTGTCAAGATAATTCATTCCCCACAAAATTAGGACATTCCATAAAAACCTGAAAGACATGCTTATTAATAAGAAGGACTTCAAGTTTCAATAGAAAAAGTGAGCTTGTCAGCAGAAGGAAGCATGAAGTGCTCTAAAATTTCCTGGTAGATGGCTGCGTTGACTGTGGACTTCAGAAAACACAGTGTGAAACCAAAATAGAACTTTTTGGTAAAAACTCAACTTGAGGAGAAAGAATGCTGAGTTGCATCCAAAGAACACCATACCTACTGTGAAGCATGGGGGTGGAAACATCATGCTTTGGGGCTGTTTTTCTGCAAAGGGACCAGGACGACTGATCCGTGTAAACGAAAGAATGAATGGGGCCATGTATCGTGAGATTTTGAGTGAAAACCTCCTTCCATCAGCAAGGGCATTGAAGATGAAACGTGGCTGGGTCTTTCAGCATGACAATGATCCCAAACACACCGCCTGGGCAACGAAGGAGTGGCTTCGTAAGAAGCATTTCAAGGTTCTGGAGTGGCCTAGCCAGTCTCCAGACCTCAATCCTATAGAAAATCTGTGGAGGGAGCTGAAACTTCGAGTTGACAAACGACAGCCAAGAAACCTTAAGGATTTAGAGAGGATCTGTAAAGAGGAATGGATCAAAATCCCTCCTGAGATGTGTGCAAACCTGGTGACTGACTACAAAAATGTCTTACATCTGTGCTTGCCAACAAGGGTTTCTGCGCCAAGTACTAAGTCATGTTTTGCTTGTGGATCAAATACTTATTTCACTCACTGAAATGCAAATCAATTTCTAACCTTTATATAATGTGTTTTTTCTGGATTTTTTTTATTTGTAATCCATCTCTATACAGTGGGGAAAAAAAGTATTTAGTCAGCCACCAATTGTGCAAGTTCTCCCACTTAAAAAGATGAGAGAGGTCTGTAATTTTCATCATAGGTATACCTGAACTATGAGAGACAAAATGAGAAAATAAATTCCAGAAAATCACATTGTAGGATTTTTAAATAATTTATTTGCAAATTATGGTGGAAAATAAGTATTTGGTCAATAACACAATTTCATCTCAATACTTTGTTATATACCTTTTGTTGGCAATGACAGAGGTCAAATGTTTTCTGTAAGTCTTCACAAGGTTTTCACACACTGTTGTTGGTATTTTGGCCCATTCCTCCATGCAGATCTCCTCTAGAGCAGTGATGTTTTGGGGCTGTCGCTGGGCAACATGGATTTTCAACTCCCTCCAAAGATTTTCTATGGGGTTGAGATCTGGGGACTGGCTAGGCCACTCCAGGACCTTGAAATGCTTCTTACGAAGCCACTCCTTCGTTGCCTGGGCGGTGTGTTTGGGATCATTGTCATGCTGAAAGACCCAGCCATGTTTCATCTTCAATGCCCTTGCTGATGGAAGGAGGTTTTCGCTCAAAATCTCACGATACATGGCCCCATTCATTCTTTCGTTTACACGGATCAGTCGTTCTGGTCCCTTTGCAGAAAAACAGCCCCAAAGCATGATGTTTCCACCCCCATGCTTCACAGTAGGTATGGTGTTCTTTGGATGCAACTCAGCATTCTTTCTCCTCAAGTTGAGTTTTTACCAAAAAGTTCTATTTTGGTTTCATCTGACCATATGACATTCTCCCAATCCTCTTCTGGATCATCCAAATGCTCTCTAGCAAACTTCAGACGGGCCTGGACATGTACTGGCTTAAGCAGGGGGACACGTCTGGCATTGCAGGATTTGAGTCCCTGGCGGCGTAGTGTGTTACTGATGGTAGCCTTTGTTACTTTGGTCCCCGCTCTCTGCAGGTCATTCACTAGGTCCCCCTGTGTGGTTCTGGGATTTTTGCTCACAGTTCTTGTGATCATTTTGACCTCACGGGGTGAGATCTTGCGTGGAGCCCCAGATCGAGGGAGATTATCAGTGGTCTTGTATGTCTTCCATTTTCTAATAATTGCTCCCACAGTTGATTTCTTCACACCAAGCTGTTTACCTATTGCAGATTCAGTCTTCCCATCCTGGTGCAGGTCTACAATTTTGTTTCTGGTGTCCTTTGACAGCTCTTTGGTCTTGGCCATGGTGGAGTTTGGAGTGTGACTGTTTGAAGTTGTGGACAGGTGTCTTTTATACTGATTACAAGTTACAGGTCTGTGAGAGCCAGAAATCTTGCTTGTTTGTAGGTGACCAAATACTTATTTTCCCGAGGAATTTACCAATTAATTCTTTAAAAATCCTACAATGTGATTTTCTGGATTTTTCATAGTTGAGGTATACCTATGATGAAAATTACAGGCCTCTCTCATCTTTTTAAGTGGGAGAACTTGCACAATTGGTGGCTGACTAAATACTTTTTTGCCCCACTGTATGTGGGGGCGTGTTAGAACGAGCTGTTTTAGGTAGGCGTGGCTGACTCTTAACTTTTATAAAGAATATCTCTTTGGATTTGAGACTTTAGTCTTTGCAACTTTACAGATCTTCTTTATGCACCAAGAGCTTGTAACACTCCAAAGAGAACCATATGACCCCTTTAAATTTTAAGATATAACTTTAATAATGTATTAGTAAACGTTGAAATTAACATTAACTAAGATTAATAAATGTTTTATGAGTATACAGTATTTCATTTTTAACAAATTGAATATTTTCAATCATTTCTGTCATGAAATGTTGAATTGCTCAGAATTGTTTATGTATGATTCACAGTTCAGGTCACAAAAAGACAAATTCTTTCACTAAATTGCTTTTCTGCCTCTCTTGTAGGGCGCATTTGATCGGCACCCTTCCTCATGTGAAGATGATTGATTTCAGCGCGGTCACTAAACAGGAACGGGAGTTGACTTCAGTTTGGCAGAGGAGCAGAAACCCACACAAATCCATGAGTCACAGCAAAGTGGACTGAACCTTCTCCACCCGACATCCTGATACTCTAATAAACATGAATGTGGAGTTACAGCTACGCTTTGATCTGCAACAGAGAGGCTGACTTTAAATCTAGCCTCCTTCAAAACTGTAAAATACTAGTAGAGCTGGAGTTGCTTCAGTCAACGAGTGTTTCTTCATTAGTCGTTGATGAAGCCACATGAATAAGTGGTGAAACATCTTAAGCAACAGAAAAACGTCCATTTAACTAGAACATCTTTAAAGCCATGGCACAACGTTTCTTTGAGAATTGCAATTAGCAATTCAAGAATGGATGAACTTGCACTCACCACCAATTTATATCTGCTACACAAGACAAACAAAAAAAAGATACTTTATAATTTTGAAATTCTTTAATGCATATTTTCATTCAACAAAAACAGTTTTAACAGAATATTGAAACAAAATTTTTGGTACTAGCCTAAGAAGAGTGATCTCTGTAAATCAGGTAGTATTCCACATTTAGGTAACAAACAAACAAACTTGAGCACTAATAGTAAACTGCAACAGAAAAAGTATTGCAGTGCATTTTATCCCTTTAAAAATCTCAAAGAAAGACAAAAGTGCCTTGCCATGATCTAGAGAGCGAATTGTGCCACACTGTCTGTGAGCTTGCATCAATATATAAAATCAAAATAAATAATTACACAAACATACTGTGAGGCATTTCAAACTCTGTCAGGATTCAGGAAAGAACGCTAGCTGTTTGAATTCACTAGTTCCTTGTTTTTCGGCACAACAGCAAAAAAAATAAAAAATTAGATAGACTAAGTTAAAGCAATGTAATAATATATTTTTATGTAAATCTAGCCTCCTTCAAAACTGTAAAATACTAGTAGAGCTGGAGTTGCTTCAGTCAACGAGTGTTTCTTCATTAGTCGTTGATGAAGCCACATGAATAAGTGGTGAAACATCTTAAGCAACAGAAAAACGTCCATTTAACTAGAACATCTTTAAAGCCATGGCACAACGTTTCTTTGAGAATTGCAATTAGCAATTCAAGAATGGATGAACTTGCACTCACCACCAATTTATATCTGCTACACAAGACGAACAAAAAAAAGATACTTTATAATTTTGAAATTCTTTAATGCATATTTTCATTCAACAAAAACAGTTTTAACAGAATATTGAAACTAAATTTTTGGTACTAGCCTAAGAACAGTTATCTCTGTAAATCAGGTAGTATTCCACATTTAGGTAACAAACAAACAAACTTGAGCACTAATAGTAAACTGCAACAGAAAAAGTATTGCAGTGCATTTTATCCCTTTAAAAATCTCAAAGAAAGACAAAAGTGCCTTGCCATGATCTAGAGAGCGAATTGTGCCACACTGTCTGTGAGCTTGCATCAATATATAAAATCAAAATAAATAATTACACAAACATACTGTGAGGCATTTCAAACTCTGTCAGGATTCAGGAAAGAACGCTAGCTGTTTGAATTCACTAGTTCCTTGTTTTTCGGCACAACAGCAAAAAAAATAAAAAATTAGATAGACTAAGTTAAAGCAATGTAATAATATATTTTTATGATGTTAAAACTGAAACAGTTAAGGTAAAAGTGTCCCTGTTTGCTTAGCTAAAAACAAGCTATGGATCGTAGAGCCGTTTACACGTCCCACTACACAAGTATTAATCATTCATCTCAAATCATTTTACACTCTGTACATTAAAGGTATTGACACAAAAACATCATTTACAATCTACGAATTCCCGCCGCAACAACTCAGACCCACTTCACCATCCAAAACACCAGGATTTGACGGTATGATTATTCGTAAGACAGGCCATGCTGTTCTGGCTCGGTTTAACCAGTGTTCGTCTTTTTATTTTTACAATAAGACTGCATGCCCGTTTGAAGGTTATAGGAAAGGTGCACAGTAAGAAAAACACTTTCTCTTCCGTTAAAAGCAATAGCAGAGCCGCTTCAGAGGATTCAAAATCTCAAATGAAATTACTGATCTGACTTGGCACGGTGCGTCAAACCAAAGACTATAGAATGCCTTAAAGGTACTTTGGTCAAACGTACCGTGATATTTACACTCCGCCATAAAATGCATATATATACATATTGACAGGAATGAAAACGAGGCTGTGAGGGACTGAAGTGCAGTGCGTTCAATTGATCGTACTGTTGTTTAACAGTGCGCTGACGAAACTTCTTTCCGAAGAAAATTTTCAGTAGACAAAAACTCCATAAATAGTTTAAAAGTTGTGAAATTACATGATCTTTATACAGTGTGTGCTACTGTAAAGACTAAGGTAAGTCTATGCATCACAACCTCGTTTTCATCCGTGTAAAATTCAATATGGCGTCTAACCTGATTAAGGTCTATTAGCAAATAGAGGAAAACAAAAACAGGAATTAATGATTTAAAGTTTGCAGGACCTTCTTGGGTAGTTAACAGTGATAGACTCAAATCTAAACCAGTTGAAAATCATTTGATAGAATTTCAAGCAGATCAGTCACGCAAAACAGAGTTCTACATCCAAATTAGTTAAAAAAACAAAGATGGTTAATGCAACATTATGTGTGTGTTACTCTGGTTAGACAGAAATATTACTTATCCATATTAATCTGCATCCCAATCTGGAACCTCAGTGCATACAATTATGAAATTGAATCAGAAATAATGAACTCTAAACCACAGTGATTCCAGAATTCTACAGGAGAACAAATTTCATTACTGAACCATAACCTAAGTGTTAAGATGACCCAGCCACACTGAGTACATATAGAGTTAACTTTAGTACAAGTATAAGAGTAATCGAGAAGTCTGGATGCGCTACTTGGTTTAACAATCTCCAATCAGGACACTGAAAAGCCAACAGAAGAAGAATCAACAAGAACAAATCAAACTAAACAAAAGATTTTCAAATACATTTCTGATGTATTTGTTGAAAAAGAGTTTGATTAAAACTACCGGTAACTGATCAAATGCAACTCGTCAAAGCAAAGATAGAAGATCAGATGTTTTTACTCTCGCGGATCTGTGCTGTGGCAGCGGCTGACGGATTTACACAAGGAGCTCTGGTTGGGGTGAATTATATTTATATGCAGGGCATTCAGAGAACAACCACACGGGCGTCTGCATCTCAAGAAGTTTGGAAGGAGAACAGAGGAGTGAAAAGGGCTAGAATTAGAGACAGAGGAACTGGGGGGGAAGGAGGTCCAACTTTTGAATCATGGTATAGCAAACTGCACCACCAGCTCTTCCTTGGCATCTACTTTGATTTGTGAGATGGCGCTGTAGGCATACGCAGCGATCTTAGACACCTGAGGAGGGAAAAAATGCAATAAATGAATAATATGCGCTGAATAATATGCATCATTCCTAGTGATAGACCAATACATCGACTATTCATCACATCGCCAACAGCCTGACCAATGGAAAATGCACAATTTATGTCATACAGTTTTTTAAACTTATGTAAACTACTGTTCAAAAGTTTGGGGACAGTAGAAGTTTTTGAAAAGAAATTAATACTTTTGTTCAGCAAGGATGCATTAAAATGATCCAAAGTGACCGTTAAGACATTTATAAAGTTACAAAAGATTTATATTTCACATAAATGCTGTTCCTTTTAAACTTTCTGTTCATCATCAAAGAATCCCGGAGAAAACGTTTCACGGTTTCCACAAAAATATTAAGCAGCACAACGTCTTAGAACATTGATATAGCACACTGAAATAGAAAAGTTACATTCAATTCTAATAATAGTTTTCATAATATTACTGTTTATACTGTAATAAATGCATGCCTTGTGAACATCATCTTCATTCAGAAATGTAAAAAATCCTAATAAACCTCTAATTTCAGAACAGTAGCATATTTATAGATTCATACATGCATCTTTAATATATACATATTATATAAAAACAGTTGTTTAAAGCATATATGCATGCATGTCAACTGCTACAATTAACTACATTAGCTTATTTATATATTGGAATATATATTACATATTGACTGAATTGATCTCTAGTTTTCATTGTCTGTAATCAATCACTAAGAATTTTAGAAAAAATTCGCACACTGAAATAGAAAAGTTACATTCAATTCTAATAATAGTTTTCATAATATTACTGTTTATACTGTAATAAATGCATGCCTTGTGAACATCATCTTCATTCAGAAATGTAAAAAATCCTAATAAACCTCTAATTTCAGAACAGTAGCATATTTATAGATTCATACATGCATCTTTAATATATACATATTATATAAAAACAGTTGTTTAAAGCACATATGCATGCATGTCAACTGCTACAATTAAACTACATTAGCTTATTTATATATATTACATATTGACTGAATTGATCTCTAGTTTTCACTGTCTGTAATCAATCACTAAGAATTTTCACACCAGGCTTTGGCATGTAAAAGGCAGTCTAATGTACAGTGAGACGGTCATTTAATAACCGAGTCTGACCTGCTGTACATCTGCGTAGGAGACCAGGTCAGCGGCGAGCACCTGGTGAGGTTGGCTGCTCAGTGACGGGAGAGGAACCGGCTTCTTCTGAGACAGCGTTCTGCTCAACACCTCCAGCTTGGTGCTTTAACACAAACACATATGATTCAGCTTAATACATAACCTATGTGCAAATTTTCATCAGCTTAAAAAAATTGACATATCACTCATCTAGTGATGCATGGTTATGACGTCACAATAACATACAACCAGCCAAATGGCATTTCAGTAGTGCAACACACCTGTACTGTCTGGCTCTGTCCATGTATTCATGTTGCTCCATGCCTTGGGAATCAACAGCCGACACGTCAATTATGTTTCTAACCAACAGGAAAAGAAAAGTGAGTTAAATCTACCAACAGACCAATACGTGTAATAAAGAACACAACAGTCACAGTGAAAGGTAACGTGTGTGTCGTACAGGGATTTAATAACCGAGTCTGACCTGCTGTACATCTGCGTAGGAGACCAGGTCAGCGGCGAGCACCTGGTGAGGTTGGCTGCTCAGTGACGGGAGAGGAACCGGCTTCTTCTGAGACAGCGTTCTGCTCAACACCTCCAGCTTGGTGCTTTAACACAAACACATATGATTCAGCTTAATACATAACCTATGTGCAAATCTTCATCAGCTTAAAAAAATTGACATATCACTCATCTAGTGATGCATGGTTATGACGTCACAATAACATACAACCAGCCAAATGGCATTTCAGTAGTGCAACACACCTGTACTGTCTGGCTCTGTCCATGTATTCATGTTGCTCCATGCCTTGGGAATCAACAGCCGACACATCAATTATGTTCCTAACCAACAGGAAAAGAAAAGTGAGTTAAATCTACCAACAGACCAATACGTGTAATAAAGAACACGACGGTCACAGTGAAAGGTAACGTGTGTGTCGTACAGGGCTGTCCGCTGCAGGATGGTCGTGAGCAGGGCCTGTTCATCTGTGCGGTTGGACGGCAGGCTGTCAGCGTTTCGATCCGAGCCATTGGTGGGTATTTTGTTTAAGTTTGGGTCAGGAATCAATGGCTTTACCTCTTCATTCTGCACATAAGAGCCAAAAAGAGTTTGGTCAAAAGCATGATCATCACACCTCCTGAAAAACCATCGGTGCACTCTTTTGAGGAGGCAATGGTAGCCTAAAACAATGACTAAATAGCTATTTGTCTAACCAGTATGCCACACACCCTAGGTGAAAATAATGTTGTGTCAGAGTCTGCAAGTTATTACATTTTGAAGGAACATGTTGTCAAGCTACTCCTGAACCTGTCATAAATGTACTACAAGTTGCTCTGGCTGACAGCATCTGCTAAATGACTTCTTACATCATAGAACCAAACATGAACCTGCCCAAAAGTGATTTATACAAAAAATACTTTTCCGTTACTTTTTTAACTATTAGTGATACATGTATAAGGATTTTAATTGTTTCAAAGAGATTTGCTTAAATAAATGAAATAATTAAAAAGTCCATGAAATATTTTAGAGCACAAGCATTATAGAGCACATATAGACTTGTGATAGACTTTTTCGGTAATGCGATATATCACGGTAATGAATATGCACGATATTGTTATCGTGGGCTCTTCTAAACACCGTGAATAATTATATATTACAAGTTAATCAGAATTTTGTAGGCTATTTATTTTCAAACTTTTTTTACATTTTAATCTGGACTACAACATGCCCTAGATATTGTTTGAAAGTGTTTTGATTCTTTATTGTTTGGTCACGCTTTACATTAGGGCTTCATTAGTTAACATAAACTGCAAATGAAAAATTCTTCTGAATATTCATTAATCTTAAGTATTCCAATATTTAATAAAAAATAGTTTTAACTGCAACTGTGTTATTTAATGAGCTAACATGAACTTAGACTTAACTAATAATTAATAACTTCTGTCGCAAATGTAGCTATTGCTGATTGTGAATGTTAATGCATTAACTAAGATTAACTAATGAGGTCTTATTGTAAAGTGATACCTATTGGTTTTTATAGTTCTTTTGCACTTTAATCGGTGTAAAACTTTTAGCTTTATACATTTTTCTGTATTGCTTTATTGCATTTAAATGTTCAGTTATATTTGTTATAAGAAAAAGTTATTAAACCAGTTATACTGTATTATGACAGCACTTTTTTAAAAACTAAATTTCAACACCGTGATAATACCGTATACCATGATAAAAGTATTAGCAATTATGAAAATTTGATACCGGCATATCCCTAATATATATATATATATATATAATATTAATAAAATATAATACAGTAAGCATAACAATGTTAAAATATTTAGACATTTTACAAACCCAATTCCAAAAAAGTTGGGACACTGTACAAATTGTGAGTAAAAAAGGAATGGAATAATTTACAAATCTCATAAACTTATATTTTATTCACAATAGAATATAGATAACATATCAAATGTTGAAAGTGAGACATTTTGAAATGTCATGCCAAATATTG
>NW_015505840.1:1252634-1271053 GCF_001515645.1 Sinocyclocheilus grahami
ATACATTTTCTCAGTTTAAACATTTGATATGTCATCTATGTTGTATTCTGAATGAAATTTGAAACTTCCACATCATTGCATTCTGTTTTTATTCACAATTTGTACAGTGTCCCAACTTTTTTGGAATCGGGTTTGTAAATTTCTTTGCATTTTTTCCCCCCCATTATTGTTGTAAATGGACCGAAATAATAACTCCTTTATAAACCACAGCTTCTCAGTGTGGTCTCAGACTTTTGCACAGTTATACAGAAATAGAAAACACCAAGCCTGGATTTGAAAAGTTTTCTGTGAGTGGAAACCCTGTATATGCATAATTTCCCCCTGCATGAGCTCATGTCAGACACAAGCCTAGTTCCTCTCAATTTATGACCTTTCCCATGTCTAACCATCATGGCACCAGCAGTAAAGCCAGTAATTCTGAATAAACAAATAATTTGATGAAATTGGGCATTAGAGTAAGTTTGTTGTAGTTTTGAAGCACACTCAGTACTGGCCTGTTCTTGAAGCATTTCAAACACACACCAACAGTAAGTGCGTGTTGTCTGTAATCCCTGATGCAGGGATACATACGCCACATTCAGCTGTATTTTATAGCTGTTTGGCTGCATACTGATTAAATCTCCTCTACCTGCTCCGACGCTTCGCTATCGCTGCTGAAACAGCACCCCATGACAGCCGTCCAGCAGGTTCAGTCTCTTCTCCGTGAGCGTTTTTCGTCTAGTAAAGTGCTTCGCTGCAAACACAGGAACCATCACATGACAGAACTCCCAGTCGCGTCACGTGACTTCCGTCTCCACACTGTGACGTCAGCTCCATCCGTTCACAGAACGCGTTTGTCACGTGCTACATCTTATGCGTGATATTCTCCAAAATGCAGCAATTTTGATGAAAATATCGACATTGAAGGATGTAGATACATTCGGACGTGTATAATCAGAAGTGTTGGGGAAAGTTACTTTTAAAAGTAATGCATTACAATATTGCGTTACTCCCTAAAAAAAGTAACTAATCGTGTTACTTGGTTACTTTTTATGGAAAGTAATGCGTTACGTTACTTTTTCTCATCTGGGCTGCTCTTTTCAGCAATAAAAAAAGGAAACAAAAATGCTGTTTATCTAAAGTCTGTTTTGCTGGTTGAATTGAATCATTGAAGGTCAGCAGCAAAGACTCTGGTCAATAATGAGTTTGCATTTCACTGTTTTTATTCATTTTGAGGAAAACTGAATCTGTTTTTGTGCAAGTGTGATGAGGACAGGAGAGCCGTCAGTCAATAAATGGCAAAACAAAGTAACTGGCGTTACTTATTCGAAAAAGTAACTCAAGATATTATCTTGTAAACTAAAAAGTAATGCATTACTTTACTAGTTACTTGGAAAAAAAGTAATCTGATTACGTATCTCACGTTAACGCGTTAAACACTGATAATCAGAGCTGGGTAGTAACTGATTACATGTAATCTGGATTACTTAAAGGGATAGTTCACCCAGAAATGAAAATTCGGTCATTAATTACTCACCCTCGTGTCGTTCCAAACCTGTAAAACCTTTGTTAATCTTCTTAACACAAATTAAGATATTTTGGATGAAATCCGAGAGTTTTCTGATCCTCCATAGACAGCAATGCAACTGAAACGTTTTATGACCCAGAAAGGTAGTAAGGTACCACAATTTTTGTCTTGTAATTTGGAATCAGTAACGGATTACGATTTTCAAGTAATCTACCCAGCTCTGCCTAAAATTAGTAACCTAGATTACGTTACTAACAACAGTTTTCATCATGCGATCTGTAATCAGTAACGGCCTAAAATCTGTAAGTAATCTACCAAGCTCTTTGCGTAATTAATAAAGTATAGAACTATCACAGAAAAATAAGGTGCAGTCAATGCAATGCATTTTTTCCTTAACATCATTGGTTCAGTTTAACCAACCAGGGCTGAGTGAGGAGGACCTGTCATCAGTTTGCCATCTTGTGTTGGTGAGATGCGAGTATTGGATTTTTAACACGATAAGGGACCAAATTTGAACTTACGACTGTATATTCAAGTGGATGAACAAAATATTCTCATTGTCCTTACCACCATTAAATGTATACTACACTCATTCAGTAAAATAAAATAAAAACAACATTTTATAATTTTGAATGTCTTTAATGCGTAATTTTGTTAAACAAAAACCAGTATTAACAGATTATTAAGATTACATTTTTGGTACTAGCCTAAGAAGAGTTATCTCTGTAAATCATTAGAATTCCACATTTAGCTAACAAATAAACTTGAGCACTAATAGTAAACTGCAACCGAAAACAACACATTTTATCCCCTTAAAAATCTCAAAGAAAGACAAAAGTGCCTTGCCATGATCTAGAGAGCGAATTGTGCCACACTGTCTGTGAGCTTGCATCAATATATAAAATCAAAATAAATAATTACACAAACATATTGTGTGGCATTTCAAACTCTGTCAGGAAAGGACGTCAGGTAATCATTCAACTCGAATCACTTTACACTCTACATTAAAGGCATCGACACAAAAACATAATTTACAATCTACAAATTCCCTGCAACAACTCAGACCCACTTCCCCGTCCAAAACACTCAGATTTGATAGTATGATTAATCGTAAGACAGGCCACGCTGAAAACAAGGCTGTGAGGGACTGAAGTGCAGTGCGTTTAGTGGATTGTACTGTTGTTTAACAATACAGCGATTGTTCAGCTGACGAAACATCTTTCTGAGAAAAAAAAAATCATGGTATAGCAAACTGCACCACCAGCTCTTCCTTGGCATCTACTTTGATTTGTGAGATGGCGCTGTAGGCATACGCAGCGATCTTAGACACCTGAGGAGGGAAAAAATGCAATCAATCAAACAAAATTCTGAATAATGCCCATTATTTCTAGTGACAGACCAATAAATCAGCTGATAACAAATGCATCATTTGTTAAAAATTCGTTTTTATTATTTATATACACTACTGTTCAAAAGGTTGGGGACAGTAAATGTTTTGTTACTTTTTTTGAAAGAAATTAATACTTTTAATCAGCGAGGATGCATTAAATGTACAAAATGTGACTTTATGATATCCAGTTACTGAAGAAAAAGACTTCTATTTCAAATAAACGCTGTTCCTTTGAACTTTCTATTCATTAAAGAATCCTGAAAACAATTACGGTTTACCCAGCAACTGTTTTCAACATTGATAATAATAAGAATTATTTCTTGAGCAGCAAATCAGCATATTAGAATGATTTCTGAAGATCATGTGACTCTGAAGACTGGAGTAATGATGCTGAAAATTCAGCTTAGATCACAGCAATAAATTACATTTGAAAATATATTCAATATAGAAAACACTTATTTTAAATTGTAAAACTTTACTGTAATAAATGCACCCTTTTGAACATATTCTTCATGCATATATACTTTGGCATGTCAAAAGCAGTCTAATGTATTGTGAGCTGTTCATTTAATAACAGCCAAGCGCATGTGCACAATGAAACCGAGTCTGACCTGCTGTACATCTGCGTAGGAGACCAGGTCAGCGGCGAGCACCTGGTGAGGTTGGCTGGTCAGTGACGGGAGAGAAACCGGCTTCTTCTGAGACAGCGTTCTGCTCAACACCTCCAGCTTCGTGCTTTAACACAAACACATATGATTCAGCTTAATACAGCTCTAAAACACACACATACACACACTGCATGGACATTTATAAAGAACTACAAAGCAAAAGTTAACAAATGGTGGGCAGTTACAGAACTTATAGTCCATCCAAAAATGAAAACTGTCATCATTTACTCCCCCTTGTGTCATTACAACACAAAATAAGATATTTTGAAGAATGTTGGTAAAGAAATGGTTTTCGGGTCTCATTGACTTCCATAGTAAGGACAAAAATACTATTGGACCTAGTCAATGGGACCTGAAATGAATTGGTTACCCACATTCTTCAAAATATCTTCTTTCATGTTCCACAGAAGAACAGGGTTTCTGCAGGTATTATGAAAGTAAATTTAGGACTTCTTAAGACCGTTGATGAAAATTTAAGGAATTAATTGAATGGAACACAATGCTTCAAAATGTAAATGTCAAAGTTTGAAAGTACAACTTCAATAGATTTTTTAAATTAAATTCACACAAAAAACTTTCATTTCAGTTTCTCAGGAAACAAGACTTCAATTTGCTTCTCAAGTAAGCTTATTGGAAGTTTAGATATTGAGAAAACAAAAAATACTGAGTAAGATATTAATTTTTTGCAGTGCATGCAACATCTTTTGTGATAACTATGAATTTAAGACTCTGATTTAGGACCTTTTTAGGCCTTAATGTGTGGAAGAAACAATCCGCAGAATCCTTGAAGAAAGAAAATCATACAGGTTTGGAATGACATGAGGGTGAGTAAATAATCACAAAGTTTTTGGGTGAACAGTCCCTTAAACTAATATAAAATTTAAGCTAAAATCTTGAAAAATTTGACATTACACAGCTAGTGTTGCATGTTTATGATGTCACACCATGGCATCAATGGCATTTCAGTAGTGCAACACACCTGTACTGTCTGGCTCTGTCCATGTATTCATGTTGCTCCAGGCCTTGAGAAATAACAGCTGACACGTCAATTATGTTCCTAACCAGAAGGACAAGAAAAGTGAGTTTTAATCTACCAACAGTGAACAGGCCAAACTGCAAAAAAACGTGTAATAAAGGACACGACGGTCACAGTGAAAGGTAACGTGTGTGTCGTACAGGGCTGTCCGCTGCAGGATGGTCGTGAGCAGGGCCTGTTCATCTGTGCGGTTGGACGGCAGGCTGTCAGCGTTTCGATCCGAGCCATTGGTGGGTATTTTGTTTAAGTTTGGGTCAGGAATCAATGGCTTCTTTGGGTCGTCCTGCACAAAAGAGCCAAAAGGAGGCTGTTCAAAAGCATGATCATCACACCTCCTGAAAAACCATCGGTGCACTCTTTTGAGGAGGCAATGGTAGCCTAAAACAATGACTAAATAGCTATTTGTCTAAGCAGTATGACAAAATAAAGATGTGCCAGAGTTCACAAGTTTCTGAAGTAACGTGCAAAAGAAGTCAATTTGATTTCATTTGAAATGTAATCTCAGGTTGCTCCCGGTGAACTAAACCTGTTATTATATACTGCAAGTTGCTCTGTCTAACATCATCGGCTAAATTACTTCTTACATCATATATCCAAACATGAACCTGCCCAAAAGTGATTTATACAAAAAATACTTTTCCATTACCAGTGTTGGGGGGTAACACATTACACGTAATGCGAGTTACGTAATCAGATTACTTTACTAGAAAGTAATCTTTGGGTTATCCTGGTCGTAGTTACTTTTAATTTACAAGAAAATATCGGAGTTACTTTTTTAAATAAGTAATACCAGTTACTTTGTTTTCCTGTTTATTGACTGCCAGCTCTCCTGTTCCCATGTTGAGAGAAATCGGGAGTGCAGAGGTGTTGTGTGTGTCTTTTTTTTACAGTCTATGACGCAAACCTGCAATAATTAACTATGTATTTAATCCCATTTTATTAACCAGTGTCTTTGCTGCTGACCTTCGATTATCCAGTTCAACCAGCAAAAATGATCATTTTAATGTTAACTTGTTTTATTGCTGAAGAGTGTTGAACTTTCTTCTCCTGCATCTTATTCTTCATGCAATCCAGAATAGCAGCAGCACAGCTGAAGGTTTGTTTGAGCTGCGCTCTACGAATTAAAAAGAAGCTTAGTTTACCGCGGAAGCGGTCGTGTGAAGACCGAAGAGTGTAAAGACCACCTCCTCTACCGTGCGACTCCACCGAGCAGGACACCGGCAAAGGACATAAGTATAGCTTTTTATCTCTCCTCTTTCCACTTCTGTTTCAGTTTTTTATAATCTAGTTCTTACTATGTGTCAGTAAGTTGTTGTTATCTTAGCATGTGTGTTTGCCTCAGTGTTATTTTTTTAGGATTACTGATGAATCTACTTTGATTTGTATTAGTTATCTATTTTAGTTTTAGTTACAGTTGTAGTAATGTTGTCATTTTATTAGTTTTATTATGTTTTATAGGCTTTTTATTAAGTTTTACTTTTATTTATTTTGAGTTATTTCAGTACTTCAACATACAAAATGGAAATGAAATAATATATATATATATATATATTTAATGTATTTATGTATATGTATATGTGTGTGGCTGTACATACACATATGTAGTTGTTTTTTGGTGTTTGGCTTAGTGTTATGTTAGAATCATTATTATACTCTTATACCTTTTGTTCTTTTAATATTTTTGAATTGTTTTTAGCTTTATTTTTTTTTTTTCATTTAAATGTTTTAGTTTTGAAATGTTGTTGTATGCATTTGTCATTTTTATTTAATTTCTTTTATTTTCTTAAAAGCTTTTAGCTTTTAGTTTTAATTACTTTTTCTTATTTGTGTATGTTTGAATTGCTTTTAGCTTAATTTTTTTGTTTTCATTTAAATGTTTTAGTTTTGAAATGTTGTTGTATGCATTTGTCATTTTTATTTAATTTCTTTTATTTTCTTAAATGTGTGTGTATATATATAGTATTTATAGAGTTTTAGCTTTTAATTACTTTTTCTTATTTGTAAGTCGCTTTGGATAAAAGCGTCTGCTAAATGACTAAAAGTAAAAGTAAAGTACTGTACAGACGTGAATTTACATTTCCTTCAGCCTGAGGATTATTAATTTCACTTTTGGTATGAAAGGGCTTTTACATTTGCCAAAAGTTGTACATTGTATATTAAAAACAAACAAGCAAGCCCAGATATAGGAAAACGCGTTGCAATCTATAAAATGTAACTAACACGATTAGTTACTTTTTTAGGGAGTAACGCAATATTGTAACGCATTACTTTCAAAAGTAACACTGTCCATTACTTTTTTCAACTGTTAGTGATTCATGTATAAGGATTTTTAATCGTTACACAAAATAATAATAATAAATATGCATAATAAAAATACCTAAGTGAAATATTAGGAGAAAGTAAGTTTGTTGTAGTTTTGAAACACCACATGTCAGATCTAGGGGTCTGACACATCTAGACACAGACACAAGCCTAAGTTCCCAACACTTACTTTCAGTTTGTGACAGTTTACATGTCTACTCATCATGGCACCAGAAGTAAACTGTTCTGATAAGAAAAGTAGGCTCATGTAAAGATATTAGACATTGTTGTAGTTTTGTAGCATTGTTGTAGTCTGTTCTTTAATAACACACACCAACAGTAAATGTGTGTTGTCTGTAATTCTTGTTGCACGGATACAAACGCCACATTATGTTGCATTTGATAGCTGTTTGCGTGTATATTGAATAAACCTTCTCTACCTGGTTGCTCCCGGCGCTGAAACAGCACCCCATGACAGCAGTCCAGCAGCTTCAGTCTCTTCTGTGTGAGTTTTTCGTCTTAGAAGCGGTTAGTCTGCTTGTTTGCTGTTAAGAGCTTCGCTGCAAACGCAGGAACCATCACATGACAGAACCAAAGCAAGCCTGCAAGGCTGGCAAAAAAGCGTACTGCGTTCAGCAGCGACACGCAGCGACAAAGACACACAATCCCATTCATTTAATCAGGTTTGCAATTGAATTTGTGCTTTTGAAAAATTAATATCTCACGTTTATTAACATTACACACATTTGTGAATTAAAAAATAAATTAATAATGCACTTATTTGGATCAAATGGCCAATGTAATGATACATGATCTAATGTAGCCTAATTATATTCCCTGTAGGTTTTCATGTACAGGAGATTGAAGTGTATGGAAAGCCATATGGGTCATAATTCGCACGCTTTCCACCGCCGTATCGATATTAAAACGCCGTTTTCATAACGCCACCACGCGTTAAAATAACGCCACACGCCGACCGACGTTAAGTTAACGCCACAGGCCACTTAAGATGCAGATTTATTTGCTCATCTACATGGACACACCTCTCATGGCTACAAGGACTCTACGGCAAGTCGGAGCATCCAGTTTGCAAGAGCGCGAAGATGGCAAGTACAGCCCTTACAATTCTAGATGTAGGGGGAAAATGCCCCTGAATGAGCTTTTGTCTCATAAAGTTATCACACGAGTCATATTAAGCTCATTTCATTGTGTGTCAACAGACTGAGACAAACTACAGGATCAACAATTAGCATTTTCATTCAGTATGTCTGCCGGTGTCCTGACATTTCATCATACCCGTCAGATAGTCTTAACAGGGCTATACTGCGCATGTGCACATCAATATTGCATTAATTTTCACATGCTAAACAACATATAATAACTGTATTTTCATTACTGTAAGGGTATGTTTAGGGTTGGGGTAGGTGTAGGTGTTAATAAAGCATAATCTGAGGTAGCATTTTTTGTTGTCGCATTGTGCTACCTACTTCATTGGGAGGTATAGCAAAATCTGACAGGGTAGCACAAATCATCTGGTTCAGACCAATTATATATTATACAATATATATAAAGTTTTTTTTTTGGTCAACTCAACTCAATCCCTCAGTCAGCTGCCAACAAAAGACTTCATGGATTCAGTTCACAGCTCTTTCTGATGAAAGAAATACATAAATGAAGATGAATGCCAAAATATTAAATGTCATGGATGAATATGTATTGAGTAATCAATATTTTAGAGAGAAGCTAAATTAAAGGGTAAAAAATAACTTTATAAAGACGGCAGCATCATTATTTTATTTTTACACAGATAAGGTCTATTAAAATCAGCTGAGTTTAGCAAAGCTTGCTGCATTATATGCCAAAGGTGATGCTTCAAAAACTGGGGAAAAAGCAACTGTTGTATTTTTTCCTGAAGTTTGCAGGCCTGTAACTCAAGAAATATTAAAGATATCTCAGTATCCTTTTATAAACTGGTTCTTAAACTTTACTTTTAATATCTTAATTTTTAAGGTCCTATATGGTTTGGTTTGATAGAAAAAAGAAGATGCATTTCTAGTTTCAAGAGTATTTGTTCCTCAGACATTCCTCTGTAAATAAGTAGCAGCTGTATGAAAATGAGTAAAATTCAACAATATACTCATAGAGACACATTGCAATCCCCATATCGCTGGGATTGAAATATATAGGGCTTTAAAAATGAGGAATCAAGGAAAAATTGTGAAGAACCATAATCTCAACACTGAAAATTGAACAATTGCACATATCCATTATTCTGGAATTGAACCATATATGGCCTTAAAAATGAGAATATTGAAAGAAATGTTTGTTAAGAACCATTAAGAAGAACCATTAACCTCCTAAAAGGTTATTGAGATATATTTATACTTATTGAGATACAGGAGTGCAAACTTCAGAGAAAAATAAAAACATAAAAAGTGCTTTTCGCATTCTTGAACTGTCACAATGCAACAAGTATTGCTGAAGTCAGCAGATTGTACTAATAGAATTACCAATCTTTGTGCAAAAATAAAACATCGATGATGCCATATTTTTAAAGTCTTTTTTCACGCTGTAATTTGGCCCCATATCCCACATGAAAGTTGGGGAAGTTTCTGAAATTCGTTTGATTTGACACAAAAAATAAAACTATACTAAGGTCACGGTTTGTACTGGATTTGTTTCAGTGTTGTGTAGGTGGTCACCGTGATTGACACGACCAATGAAATCTTCAGAGTCTGTGGTGGGCGGAGTTTGTGCTTTAACTGTGTTAAAAGGTGAGGAACATTCACATCATCCTACAGGACTGGTGCAGACTCCAGGTGCAGCAGCTGAAATCTGACACATACTATGGTAAAGATGGAGTTTGTTAAAGAGGAGATTGACGACATGAGTGTTTCAGGACCATCCAGAATAAAACATGAAGATACTGAGGAACAAACAGGTTGGTGTCCATTCTTGATTCTTCATTGTTGACTGCTGACAAAAATGAACGCTTCTGTTAAAAAGATTTAGTGGCTGTGAAATAATGAGCAACAGGAATGTTAAATTATTTCATTATTACATCATCTAACTGATCATACCCACATTTTAATTTTATTAACAAGGAATGACAGAACTAATCTTTGGCACATCAAGGATCTGATACTTGATACTCACAGATAAATATGTGACCTCCTTTGGTTTCTGTTATAAAATCAGGTTCACTTTAACTTATTCTAACCACATCATTTGTTTATTTTAGACTGGATGGAAGTAAAACAGCAAAGACATGAGGTGAATGAAGTGGAGGAGGAACGTTGTAAAGTCAAAACTTCAAGAAAAAAAGCCAAACAGCTTCACACCTGCTCACAGTGTGGAAAGAGTTTCAGACTAAAAGGAATCCTTAAACAGCACATGAGGATCCACACTGGAGAGAAACCATACACATGCCCTCAGTGTGGAAAGAGTTTTGCTGCAGCATCAGGTCTCAGTTATCATCTGCACATTCACTCTAGAGAAAAGCCTTTTAACTGTGATCAGTGTGGTAAAAAGTTTATTTCATCATCAAATCTAAAAAAACACCTGACAGTTCATTCAGATGAGAAGCCTCATGTGTGTTCGTACTGTGGAAAGAGGTTTTCACGGCTGGCCAGTTATAAACAGCACCAGAAAACACATGATGAAGTGAGAGATCATGTGTGTTGTCAGTGTGGGAAGAGCTTTACTACAGCTGTCTATCTGAAACAGCACCAAAGGATTCATACTGGAGAAAAACCTTACAAGTGCTCATATTGTGGCAAGAGTTTCAACCAGTCTGGAAGCCTAAAAAAACACGAGCGAGTTCATTCTGGAGAGAAGCCGTATCATGGTGTGGAGAGAGTTTTAAACATTCAAATTCTGTAGAGAATCATATGAAAAAGATTTGTCTGAAGTCGTCATTATGAGCAAAGTGCATCTATTCATCCAGTAAGTTAGTTTCCAGGTGCTTTATTGGCATGACAAATATTTGTACATTCATATTGTCAAAGCAATTACAATGAGAATAGTGCAAAACAACAAAGACAAAACAGTGTAACTGACAATTAGTGAATTAATAGTCTGACAGAAACACAGCCGTCATGTTTAAATGAGCTGCTGAAAAGCCAATAGTTCCCTGTTTTCTCCTCATGCATTATGATGATGTCTGAGATCTTCTGTAAATTGGCACATTAAGCTCATTTCATTGTGTGTCAACAGACTGAGACAAACTACAGGATCAACACTTTATGTAATAATCACCTGTTGATGTGTGTTTTTAATCTTTTACCCCTCAGTTAAAGATCATTATTAAAATACTATTAAAGGCTACAGAAACCATTCCTGCACTCGTCATGTTTTTGACATTGAAATAGCATAAATTAGCGTTTTCATTCAGTCTGTCTGCTGGTTTTGTTCAGACCAATTATATATTATACATTACATATAATGCTTTGGTTATGTATTTTTTTTCACCGCTGAATTCATTGGTCAACTCAGTCACCTGCCAACAAAAGACTTAATGGATTCAGTTCACAGCTCTTTCTAATGAAAGAAATACATTAGATGTGGTGGATGAAGTACCTAAAAGCCACACTCAAGTAAAAGTACAGATATCTTACCAGAAAATGACTTTGGTAGAAGTTGAAGTAAACGTTTAGAATTTTACTTGAGTAAAAGTTTTAAAGTATGTGTACTTAAGTATGAAAGGTATTTTTTATATTAAACATAATTATTGTAAGTTAAAAGTACAAGCAAATGCAAAATGGAAAAGGAGTAAATAAATATAAAAAAAATGTTTATACACAGTTTGAGCAGCAAGATTGTATTCATTTTTAATTCTTTCTTCCACTTTGTATCTTTGGGTTGTCATAATTCAGTTCAAATTTATTTGTATAGCGCTTTTCACAAAGACATTGTTTCACAGAAAATGCAGGTGTCTACATTACAATTTAGAGTGATCTTTTATAATATAGAATAAGAGCCACTTCATCTGGTACAAAACCTTTCTGGGATCTGCATCTGAAGTGGCATTTAGATGTATTTACACAGTTTAATGTAGCGGTGACATTGATTCATTTAACCTGCAGTTACAAATGCATAAATAATGCTTTGTTTTAAACATAAAACGTTAAATAAATATTGATTTAAAACATAAAAAAATAGTTGAAATGTGAAATTAAAACCACCAGTAGGAGGCAGCAAGTCACTGTAAACGAGTGATTGAGATTCAGACGATTCATTCAAACGGCTGGTTCATTCAGGAACGAAGCATTTGACTGTGGTAATGAATGAGTCACTGAATCATTCATTCAACCAATTTGTTCATAAAGCTGATTCATTCAATGAGGTAACACCGTCCTGTGTCTTGTTCAGAGACACAAAACAGCACTGTGATCTTTGTTTGGAACAATTGCCGTTGGCAAAATTGTGTCTGAAATGTAAGACACTTAAAGGGTTAGTTCACCCAAAAATTATAATTCTGTCATTACTCACCCTCATGTCGTTTCAAACCCGTAAAGACCTTCGTTCATCTTCGGAACACAAATGAAGGTATTTCTGATGGAATCTGAGAGCTGTCTGACCCTGCATAGACAACAACACAACTGAAATGTTCCCAAGTCCAGAGACATAGCAAGGAGATCTATAAAATAATCCATGTGACATCAGTGGTTCAACCGTAGTTTTACGAAGCTATGAGAATACTTTTTGTGCGCAAAAGAAAAAAAAAAGACTTTATTGAACAATTCGCCTCCTACGCATCACCCTGGTGCCATTTTGGAGAATATCCAAATCATAAACAACTTATGCTGTTCTGTGTCAGCTGCGTCACACGGATATGCGGTTTCCGTTCAGATTAAATCACAACAACGTCGGAAACAGCGTATCCGTGTGACACAGCTGACACAGAACAGCATAAGTTGTTTACATCCAGCGGATATTCTACAAAATGGCACCAGGGTGATGCGGAGTAGACTGTTTGATTGTTGAATTGTTGAATAAAGTCGTAATTTTTTTTCTTTTGCACACAAAAAGTATTCTCGTAGCTGCACTGATGTCACATGGATTATTTTACAGATCTTCTTGCTAAGTCTCTGGACTTGGGAACACTTCAGTTGTATTGCTGTCTATGCAGCTCTCAGATTCCATCAGAAATGGAATGGACACATTGACAGTATGTATTGGTTTAAATTGGTGTCTTTGTTTACTCTCAACACTGTATTCTTGCTCCTGATCTAATGAAATAAATGGAGCCCATTCCAAATAGGCACTGATGCTGATTTTTTTGGGTCTATTCTTATTCTAAGATAACTATGACTCCAGTGAAGCACTAAAGTAACTACTTCAGAAAACTGAAAGAAGAGTTTGTGCCTTCAGAACTTCATCCCAGGTTATGTCAGCTCAGCAGCAATATCAAATGAGGTGCTAATGTGTTTCTCTTATGACGTGCATAAAAGGGATAGTTCAAGTAGTTATATTTTTCCCTAATTTTTCATCAATGTATAATGTATCTGATGGTCATCTTTTAGGGATTATCAGACGCTGTCAAGTTTAAAGAAGTTTTGTATTTTTTATTTTTTTTAAATTCCCGCCGTTTTGAATCCATACAGATGTCCGTTGAGCTCGATCCGATTCACACTCTGTTTTAACGGTCTCTAATGCAGCACTGGGCTCAAATAAAATAGCCTACATACTAAATTGTATTATATCATTCTCTAGATAAGTTCAGCTCAGTACTGTATGGGAGAATATTCATTATTTATGTGGAAAATACTGTGGAACCGCATGCATTTTTTAGGCTTCAAAGTGCCGAGAAACTAACACTGGCACACATATTACTAGAAAATACGACATTTTAAACCATACTTGTACTCTTCTTAGATAACATACTTAATTGTACACATATCAAACCAATAAATACAAATATTTACTAACTAAATTTGTTGATTGAGAATAATTTCAAACTTTGTGTAGGACCTCACCAAGATGACTGACGAAGTTAACGTCTTCTGTCTGCTCTGCAACGGTCTTCACGAGTTCTCGAGATAAGTGATGTTGAGAACGTGACATCGTTATTGAATTGATTCAACACATTTTTTTTTTGTTGAGGGGGCAAATACTCTAGTTCCGTCAGTTGAGACAGTGAGAACTTAATGTTAAGTTGAATAAACAAATTCAGAAACTGCAAGTTGTGTCAACTTAAAAAAATCATTGAAACAACTAAACTGCGAGATCATTTTTATAAGCTTTAAGCATAAAAAGTTAATCCTTTACGAAAATTAACCATGGTTTTACTACAAATAAAACAAAAAAAAACATGGTTACTATAGTTAAACCATGGTAACTACAAATTAACCATGGTTCTGTCAGGACCACTATCGTCAAAACGATAGATACTTAGCATAAAGTTTGGTTTGGCGGTATGGTTCTGTTCTGGGTTAGGGCAGCCTGTCATGAATGAGCAGGGAGAGCAGCAATAATACCCCCCTAGGGTTAACAGAAGAGAACAAGGCAGATATTATTAATGTACTTAATGATATTTAAGTGTAACACTTTATTCAAGATAAAGGAGTCTGATTAGCAAAGAATATCAGAAAGCCAAGTCCTGACTGTGGCGAAAGGAGGAGCTGGGGATGGAGGAGGGTAATTTGCTCCGGAGCAAGCTGAAAAACTGCTGAATAATGCGGAATAGAGCTTATATAGGAATGCCGTGATAGGTGTCGTATTCCTATAGGTAGATGTGGTCAGCTGAGAATCAGCCGATGCAAGCTTGACTCACGTGACCTGCCAGAACTAACGCTAATGCTTAATTTTTGCTACACTAACCATAGTTTAACCATTGTATTTGTAGTAAAACTGGTTATACAAATGGTAAACAATACGCCAAAAAAACTGGTTACTACACTTTTACTACGATAAAACCATGGTTAACTTTGATATAGGTTATACTAAAATCTTTTTTTTTTCAAACTACTTAACTTTACAAACATTTGACATATTAAATATACATCATTAAGCGTCTATTTCAAGGTGCAACAGATTTTCTACATAGTCTAATGCTTTTTACACAATTCAACCTGTTACATTTCTTCATTAGTGTAATAAAAATTTACATTCTATGACTTCTAAAATGAATGACTTCTACTCAGCCAACAGCAAGAAGGAGGCTCGTAAAATGGGGGGAGAACCTGCATCAGCACCACTGACGGATTAATATAGCGATGAATATCAAGTGAACGTCTTTTATCAGATTAGCCTAATTTAAAGCGATTTGTACAGCACTGACCTGCAGACCTGTGAAACTCCTCTTTGATGATTTGTGCCCACGAAACAACACAAACATTCTCAGAAAGAGCGTGAGAGCGAGGCACATTTTCCTTACCATTCAACATACAGCGGCCTTACTAATGCGATGCATCTCCAATGTAATATAGTTATACAGTTATCAATATTACGATGGTATTGTTAAAATGTGCTGGAAATATTAAAAATAAAAGTACTCACACTGAAATCAAGTTTTAAACAAACAGGAAACATTGACTTATAACATATCATGTTGTCTACTAACCTATACTTAGACAATGAAGGTACAAATATTTGTCATGCCAATAAAGCACCTGGAGTCTAACTTACTGGATGAATAGATACACTTTGCTAATCATGACAACTTCAGACTAATCTTTTTCATATGATTCCCTACAGAGTTTGAATGTTTAAAACTCTCTCCACACTGAGTACAGTGGTACGGTTTCCCTCCAGAATGAACTTGCTTGTGTACTTTCATGTGTGCAGACTGAGTGAAACTCTTATCACAATAGGAGCACTTGTAAGGTTTTTCTCCAGTGTGAATTCTTTGGTGAAGTTGCAGATATCTAGCTGTAGTGAAGCTTTTCTCACACTCACAACACACATGAGCTTTCTGGTCATTATGTATTTTGTTGTGCTGTTTTAAATTGTGTTGCAGTGAAAATCTCTTTCCATAGAAAGAACAGAGGTTTCTCATCTGAATTAACTTTTTTCGTTTTGATGAGATAAAATCTTTACCACACTGATCACAGCTAAATGGCTTTTCTCCAGAGTGACAGAGCATATGATATGTGAGACCTGATGCAGCAGTAAAACTCTCTGCAATTACCTTAACAATATAGATGTTCAAATATTTGCCATAAACACCTAATTGATAGACTTTGCTCATTTTGACATCTTTGAATATACATGTTAAGTTACAATCATTTCCAGATGGATAAATGTGAAAACTGAATGTGAACCTTGATTTAACAACAGAAAACAGCAGAGATCAGGTATCAGTCTGTGATTGTCAGATATTTGATGAGCCAAAGCTTAGTTCGGTCATTCACTTGTTACTGCTGTACGGGGTCATGATCATTTAAATGCATTTCTGAATCATTTATCATCATTATACTTATCGATGGACAAAAGCCTGTTTGTTCCTCAGTGTCTTCATGTGTTATTCTGGATGGTTCTGAATCTCTCATGTCATCAATCTCCTAATAAACTAAATAGTATGTGTCAGATTTCAGCTGCTGGAGTTTGTTCTAAGAATTATGTTGTCACGGTGCGTGCGGGGAGATGAAGTGCAGGATGAATGGTTCTTTATTTTAATAATAAAATTAAACAAAAACAAACGCAAACCACCCCGAGGGGGAAAAACAGACAGGCAGGCTAGGAACTACACTACATGCAGATATAACACACACACACAATGAGAAATGACGGACCAGCACAGGATTACAGACACCAGGAGAATAAATGGGAAACCAAACGAGGAGGCTAACGAGGGAGACACAGGTGGAGCAACTTAAACAATAATGGGGTAACAAGATGGGCGGGGTCAGACAATAGACAGGAGAGAGCACATGGCAACAAACAAACACAACACAAGCCATGTGCTCACGGAACACAGTCATCTTTTATGGCACTTCTCGTAAAGAGTAGGGGTGTAACCCCGGTGTCCTGGCCAAATTGCTCCCCTGGCCTTTGTCAATCATGGCCTCCTAACAATCCCCAACCACTTGATTGGCTCTATCTCTCTCTCCTCTCCACCTGTATCTGGTGTGTGGTTGAGTGCACTGGCGCCGCTGTACTGTGACTGCCGTCGCATCATCCAGGTGGATGCTGCACACTGGTGGTGGTTGAGGAGAGACCCCCCCCACCCCACATGATTGTGAAGCGCTTTGGGTGTACAGCAATACACAATAAAGCGCTATATAAATGCATCATTCATTCATTCATCTGGTGGCCATCCTGGGCACACCCGCTAAAGACTGTGACAGATATAAATATTCCCAACTTTTACTGATAAACTGTTGAGCCATGAAAAGCTGGATAAAGTCATATTCTGTGAACTGGAAACACCTTTCACGTGCAAACTGTAAATTTAAATGAGCTGTAAATTTTAGTGTATTGTTGCCACCTGGAAAATCCTGGTAACACACACATATGTTGGGTTTTTATGGTTTATGAGGATTTTCCAAAGATAGAATGATTTTAATCTGTGTATTTTACGTTATTTTCATTTGATCTGCACTGAATAATCTCTCCTGATAAAAAGACTATCATCAAATGAGCTGCTGAAAAGCCAATAGTTCCCTGTTTTCAGCTCATTCATTATGATGACGTCTGAGATCTTCTGTAAATTGGCACATTAAGCTCATTTCATTGTGTGTCAACAGACTGAGACAAACTACAGGATCAACACAAATAAAATCGATTACTGAACAACTAAATACTATATAATCCACATAATCAGAGATGTCAGTGAAATGGAAATTTTATTTACATCATTATACAGAGCCTACACAACTTTTATGTTGCATATAATAATAATGCAGTTATAAATGAATATCTTTTTTTTTTTTTACATATTTTTGTTACATAAAAAAAAATCAATGTAAGACTAAAGTGACTAAATACTTTTGCTGTTCTCCAACAAAACTGGAAAAAAAACCTCCACAAATCTTGTTCACAGCAAAACTAATCATTTGCGCTAATCTCATGTTTACTGAATCTGAATCTCACAGCATTTATTTGAAATACTGAATCTGTAGAAAACATTTGCTCACTCTGACACAGAACAATGCTTTTTAATATGAGTCACAAGAGTCACTGACTGAGTGAAACTCTTTCCACACTGAGTACAGTGGTACGGTTTCTCTCCAGAATGAACTCGCTCATGTCTTTTCAGGCTTCCAGACTGAGTGAAACTCTTGTCACAATATGAGCACCTGTAAGGTTTTTCTCCAGTATGAATCCTTTGGTGCTGTTTCAGATCGCGAGCTCTAGTAAAGCTCTTCGTACACTCACAACACACATGATTTTTCACTTCATTATGGATTTTCTGGTGCAGTTTACAATTGTCCAGATTTGAAAAACTCTTTCCACAGTTCGAATACACATGAGGCTTCTCATCTGAATGAACTGTCAGGTGTGTTTTTAGATTTGCTGGTGAAATAAACCTTTTACCACACTGATCACAGTTAAAAGGCTTTTCTCCAGAGTGAA
>NW_015505840.1:1271790-1276389 GCF_001515645.1 Sinocyclocheilus grahami
ACAATAAAGCAATAAAGCGCTATATAAATGCATCATTCATTCATTCATCTGGTGGCCATCCTGGGCACACCCGCTAAAGAGATATAAATATATAAATATTCCCAACTTTTACTGATAAACTGTTGAGCCATGAAAAGCTGGATAAAGTCATATTCTGTGAACTGGAAACACCTTTCACGTGCAAACTGTAAATTTAAATGAGCTGTAAATTTTAGTGTATTGTTGCCACCTGGAAAATCCTGGTAACACACACATATGTTGGGTTTTTATGGTTTATGAGGATTTTCCAAAGATAGAATGATTTTAATCTGTGTATTTTACGTTATTTTCATTTGATCTGCACTGAATAATCTCTCCTGATAAAAAGACTATCATCAAATGAGCTGCTGAAAAGCCAATAGTTCCCTGTTTTCAGCTCATTCATTATGATGACGTCTGAGATCTTCTGTAAATTGGCACATTAAGCTCATTTCATTGTGTGTCAACAGACTGAGACAAACTACAGGATCAACACAAATAAAATCGATTACTGAACAACTAAATACTATATAATCCACATAATCAGAGATGTCAGTGAAATGGAAATTTTATTTACATCATTATACAGAGCCTACACAACTTTTATGTTGCATATAATAATAATGCAGTTATAAATGAATATCTTTTTTTTTTTTTTACATATTTTTGTTACATAAAAAAAAATCAATGTAAGACTAAAGTGACTAAATACTTTTGCTGTTCTCCAACAAAACAGGAAAAAAAACATCTCCACAAATCTTGTTCACAGCAAAACTAATCATTTGCGCTAATCTCATGTTTACTGAATAGCTATTAATTTAACTGTAAAGTTGTTTAAATCTGAGTTTTAATGAAACTAAATACAATTTCACAATTTCTTATATACCCCCTATTCAGCCTGTACATATTGTACATTTAATGGATTTTTGTAATCTATGCTAGATTTCTGATTAGATATTAATTGAATAATATAACCTCTGCCCTGTTTTATTTTGATAAAACCCTGGGATACATAAAAATTAGCAATCATCCTATAAAGCCATTTTATATGCTACTAAAGTGTTATTTTTAACAGTAAATGCACATAATGAAGTGACAGATCACATGTGTTGTGAGTGTGGGAAGAGCTTTACTAGAGTTAGCCAACTGAGACAGCATCAAACAATTAATACTGGAGAAAGATCTTACAAGTGCTCATATTGTGACAAGAGTTTCACTGAGTCTGGAAGCCTGAAAGCACATGAGCGAGTTCATACTGGAGAGAAACCGTACCACTGTACTCAGTGTGCATTAAACCCTAGCGATTCTTATGACAAAGCATAAAAAGCACAATGTTTTCAAAATGTTGTCACAAAGAGCAAATTCTATCCATTCATCCAGTTAGTTTGATAGGTTTTCAGGTTGATTGGTGCGACACAATATTTGTACATTTGTATTGTCAAAGTAATTGCATAATTTTTGCATACAATTAAATTTGGCAAACAACAGTGTAACTGACAATTAGTGAAACAATAGTCTGACAGAAAAAGAGCCGTAATGCTTAAATGAGCTGCTGAAAAGCCAATAGTTCCCTGTTTTCTCCTCATGCATTATGATGATGTCTGAGATCTTCTGTAAATTGGCACATTAAGCTCATTTCATTGTGTGTCAACAGACTGAGACAAACTACAGGATCAACACTTTATGTGATAATCACCTGTTGATGTGTGTTTTTAATCTTTTACCCCTCAGGTTGAATTTCATGATTAGAAGTACTATTAAATGCTAAAAAAAAACATTCCTGTACTCGTTGTTTTTTTGTTTTTTTACATTGGATTAGCATAAATTAGAATTTTCATTCAGGATGTCTGTTGTTTTTATTTAAACCAGTTATATATAACATAATTGAAATGCAAGGTTTATCATTTTATAAAATGTTTTGGTTTTGTCAAAATGTTTTATTAATTAGTTAAGTGCAAGCTTAATTTCATTGGTCAACTCAATCACTCCGTCACCCCTCAACAAAATTGTAGACTTCATGGATTCAGTTCACAGCTCTTTCTGGTGAGAGAAATACATAAATGAAGAAGAAGGACAAAATATGAAATGTCATGGATGAATAAGTACTGAGTAATCAATCAATTTTGATGAGCAGGGTAATTTTTAAAGGTAAAGATTTGCAGCCAAATTACAGGGTAAAAAAATAACTTGAGAAAGATTGCAGCATCGTTATTTTAGGTCATTTAGTAAACTCAGTTGAGTTTAGCAACAGCTGCTGCGTTATATACCAATGGTGACACTTCAATGATGGAAGATTCGATTCGGGGTAATTTGGTTGCTTTGTCACTAACTAACCCTATACTAAAGTTTGTACTGGATTTGTTTCAGTGTTGTGTAGGCGGTCACTGTGATTGACATGACCAATGAAATCTTCAGAATCTGTGGTGGGCGGAGTTTGTGCTTTAACTGTGTTTAAAAGATGAGGAACATTCACATGATCCTACAGGACTGGTGCAGACTCCAGGTGCAGCAGCTGAAATCTGACACATACTATAGTAAAGATGGAGTTTGTTAAAGAGGAGATTGACGACATGAGTGTTTCAGGACCATCCAGAATAAAACATGAAGATACTGAGGAACAAACAGGTTGGTGTCCATTCTTGATTCTTCATTGTTGACTGCTGAGACACATTAAAACTGCTGTTAAAAAGATTTAGTGGCTCTGAAATAATGAGCAATAGGAATGTTAAATTATCATCTTAATCATTATCATTTTAATTTTATGAACAAGGAATGACAGAATAACCTTTGGCACATCAAAGATCTGATACTTCATACTCAGATAAATATGTGACCTCTTTTGGTTTCTGCTATTTAATCAGGTTCACTTTAACTGATTTTAACCACATTGTTTGTTTATTTTAGACTGGATGGAAGTAAAACAGCAAAGACATGAGGTGAATGAAGTGGAGGAGGAACGTTGTAAAGTCAAAACTTCAAGAAAAAAAGCCAAACAGCTACACACCTGCTCACAGTGAGGAAAGAGTTTCAGACTAAAAGGAATCCTTAAACAGCACATGAGGATCCACACTGGAGAGAAACCATACACATGCCCTCAGTGTGGAAAGAGTTATACTGATGCATCAAGTCTCCGTTATCATCTGCACGTTCACTCTGGAGAAAAGCCTTTTAACTGTGATCAGTGTGGTAAAAAGTTTATTTCTTCATCACATCTAAAGAAACACCTGACAGTTCATTCAGATGAGAAGCCTCATGTGTGTTCGTACTGTGGAAAGAGTTTTTCATGGTTGGCCAGTTATAAACGGCACCAGAAAATCCATTATGAAGTGAGAGATCATGTGTGTTGTGAGTGTACGAAGAGCTTTACTAGAGCTGATCATCTGAAACGGCACCAAAGAATTCACACTGGAGAAAAACCTTACAAGTGCTCATATTGTGACAATAGTTTCACTGAGTCTGGAAGCCTGAAAAGACATGAGCTAGTTCATACTGGAGAGAAACCGTACCACTGTACTCAGTGTGGAGAGAGTTTCACTCAGTCAGTGGCTCTTGTGACTCATATTAAAAAGCATTGCTCTGTGTCAGAGTGAGCAAATGTTTTCTACAGATTCAGTATTTCAAATAAATGCTGTGAGATTCAGTAAATATGAGATTAGCTTAAATAAACTAATTTTGCCATGAAATCCCATAAGATTTGTGGAGATGTTTTTTTTTCAGTTTTGTTGGAGAACCACAAGTATTTAGTCACTTCTACATTGATGTTTTTTATTCTTTAATTGATTGCCTGCTCATTAAGACACTGACAAAGAAACACCCAAATTAAACTGGAAAATATGTTCCAAAAGATATTTATTTATATGCATTATTATATATGCAACATAAAAGTTGCATAGGCTAAAATCTCCATTTCACTGACATCTCTGATATTATCGATGTGTTAGTCCATTATAGTATTTTAGTTATGTTCAGTAATAGATTTTATTTGTGATGATCTGTTGACACACAATGAAATGAGCTTAATGTGCCAATTTACAGAAGATCTCAGACATCATCATAATGAATGAGGAGAAAACAGGGAACTATTGGCTTTTTAGCAGCTCATTTAGGCTAATGATAATCAGGACAGATTATTCAGTGTAAATTAAGTGAAAATAATGTAAAATATGAAATGGAATATAAAATCAATGGACCTCATTCATGAAACTTTCATAAATATATGAGTAAATTCAGAGTAATTTGCGCGTAAAACACACCTTCCAGAAAACTCTCCTCTGGATTCACAAACGCTTGGTAAACATCAGATTTGATAGTTAAACACTAATGAATTCAATCATTCTTAAATGGTGCGGTGACATGCACGCTCATTCACAATTAGCATAACCCCGCCTAAGAATTAATTTACAGCTAATTTACGTGTCCAAGAACGCAGTGGAATATTCTGGACTCCTTTCTCAGGTTTAGCTCCAATATATTGCATAAATGCGATAAAAAAAGACTAATAGGCCATATGCCTAACAACACATTTTCAATTAACGTGTGTCCACCAAAGCGTTGTAGCCAGCTGAAAAATGCCAGGAGCTC
>NW_015505840.1:1276852-1280137 GCF_001515645.1 Sinocyclocheilus grahami
ACTCACAAAAAACAGATTTAGTATTCATCAAAATTAATTAAAACAGTGAAATGCAAACTCAGAATATGACTCAAACCTGCAATAATTAAATATGTTAAATAACACAAATGTATCTAATCCCATTTTATTAACCAATGTCTTTGCTGCTGACCTTTGCTGATCCAGTTCAACCATACTATTAAGCAAAAATGACTTTAAATAAACTAACAATTATGCTTTGTTTGTTTTTTATTGCTGACGAGTGTTTCTTCTCCTGCGTTCTACTGTACAGACGTGAATTTACTTTTGCTTCAGCCTGAGGTTTATTCATTACACTTTTTGATGTGAAAGGGCTTTTATATTTGCTATAAATAGAACTTCTTATATTAAAAACAATCAAGCCCTGCTCATATTTAAAAAGTGACGCAAAAGTAATATAACGCATTACTTTCCATAAAAAGTAACTAAGTAACGTAATTAGTTACTTTTTTAGGGAGTAATGCAATATTGTAATGCATTACTTTTAAAATTAACTTTCCCCAACACTGTTGGTTGCTATGATTTGGAATATCCACGGCACTAACGTATTACTAGTAGGCTATCTCTTTTTGAAGAATATTACTGTATATATAAAATACAGTAACTTCTCAATTGTTGTTCAGTCGTTGTACAAGTAGACTGGTTGGTTGGTGTGGTATTTGTCCCGCCCCTCTTCCATTGATTGGACGGCTGGGTAAAAAGTTACCAGAGATTGTCTTATTATGCTGCGTTCAAGTCCTCCTGGGACATTCGTACTTACGAGTTGACAAGTCGTAATTACGACGTCAGGTGCATTCAAGTCAGTTTAGTCGGCACAAGATGGCGGTGTACCTTCTTTTAATAAATTACAAGAAAATACAACAGGGTCTGTTAACTCTGCTTATAGAAAATGAAGAGCAAAGAATTCGCATCAGATCTGTTTTGTGTTTTTAATATGTTTTTTTTAGACCAGGATCCCAGTATAACTGATTTTCAGCATCAACAAATGCTAAAATACAGAGATTTAAAAAAGCTGTTAGCTAAATGCAACATGGCAAATCAAAAGATTTTTCACCTATAGGTGCAAAAATTATAGCATTTTTTAAAACTTGGATTTCATTAACTAGCTGCGTAACAAGAACATGACCAATTTAAGTTTATAGGACAACTAAACTATCAATTTAAACAAAAATTTACCGTCAACTACAGACGTTGCAGCCATCGATTCCGCCATGTTTCTCAGTGACACGCCCCCAACTCGGAAACTCAGGGCTTAAAGAAAATTTCGAGTTTCCCAGAGTTTTACTGCAGCATCAAGTCTCAGTTATCATCTGCATGTTCACTCTGGAGAAAAGCCTTTTAACTGTGATCAGTGTGGTAAAATGTTTATTTCTTCATCACATCTAAAGTCACACCTGACAGTTCATTCAGATGAGAAGCCTCATGTGTGTTCGTACTGTGGAAAGAGTTTTAGACAATCATCAAGCCATCTCACTCATATAAGAAAACATTGCAAGCGAGCAACATTAATTTTCATGCCAAATACATTCAAGTAAATTGTCTGATATAAAATATAGAGTTTGTCTTAAAGGAACAATATATCATCTAGTTTTGAGAATGTGGCGGTGAAAACTTTTAGAACTATAGAAAGACTTAAGAGTGGAACTTCAGTCAACTCTTACAGTGTTAATAAAATGTTTTTGCAAAATCACATTTGGGTGCAAAGCAAGTCCTCCTTAAAAATAGATATACTCATGTCATTTACTATTTGCTAAGTGTAGAATTTATGAAAAATAAAACAGAAACAACATCTTGCTGTGAGTCTGGGAAGAGCTTTATTGTGTTCTACAAAGTGATATATGTCTGTGAGAATATAAAGAAAGACCAATGTTGAGTATTTATGTTTTTTAAATTAAGCTTGTAATGCTCTTTGGTTTGTTGTTAACCAATGCAATGAAGAATGAAATACTAGTATATTTACTGATTCATATGTATGATGATAGTATATTTGATCCATAACAGTACAGAGATGTGATTTACTTAAGAATATGAGGCCCCTTTATAAAGGCACTGCACGCACTGAGCATGCGCAGAAGAGATGAGCGCGCCAGAGTCAAGTGCTGGTACTTTCAATAGATTCAAATGAAGCACAATCATGAATGAAGGAGGATTTGTGGAATATTTTCACCAAATGCCGTATATCTCCGGCCTGCATGTGAAAGATTTTTTTTGAGTCAGTACTTAAAGTGTAAATACTAATGTAATGAAATGCATTAGCTATGTTATTAATTAGCGCCTAATATGTTGGCAGAGAGTGTGGCAGCATGTTGACACCGATAAAAACTGCTTAATGTGCCAATTTACAGAAGATTTCAGACATCATCATAATGAATGAGCTGAAAACAGGGAACTTTAGGAGACAAAGAGGCTTTTCAGCAGCTCAGTTAAACATGATGGCCCTGTTTCTAGGCCTAAGATTATGGACAATATCTAACGGTATTGTTCTTAATTGTTGTTCATTGTGTTGGTTGTTTGCAGTTCTCCTGCATAACGCCTAAAAAGCTGAAAGTATATAATGCACTTATAAATTAAATCAAAATCAGCAGGCCAGAATAACAGGATTTGGGTCATTTATTCCCTTTTTTCCAAACACAATGCTCTACACACCAGTAGGTGGCGCAAATGCACCTTAAAGTGGTTTACAAACTACCACATAATGTAAAAGCGGAAGATCGTCCTGAGAATAAATAACAGGTGAAATTGACTGAAATATGAGAAATATGGAGTTTGTTAAAGTGGAGATTGACGACATGGGTGATCCAGAACCATGTAGAATTAAACATGAAGATACCGAGGAACAAACAGTTTGGTTTCTATTCTTGATTTGAGCAATATATAAATGATACAGACCTACAAACATTGTATAGCAGCTGTCATCCACATTTTAATTGTATTAACAAGAGAATGACAGAACTAACCTTTGGCACATCAAAGATCTGATACTTTATGTAGAGACCTCTGTTGCTTTCTGCTAATAAATCAGGATTCACTTGAATTGATTTTAATCACATATTATTCTTATTTTAGACTGGATGGAATTGAAACAGCTAATACGTGAAATGAATGAAGCAGAGGATGAACGTTGTAGCTACCGTCCAAGCTCAAAGAAGAAAAGCCAAAAAGCTGCACACCTGCTCACAGTGTGGAAAGAGTTTCACACACAAAGGAAATCTGAACACACACGTAAGAATGCACACTGGAGAGAAACCGTACACATGCCATCAATGT
>NW_015505840.1:1281162-1282014 GCF_001515645.1 Sinocyclocheilus grahami
AGCCGCTGCATTTTGGACTACCTGTAGCTTGTTTATTGAAGATGAGTTTTTCACGGCTGGACCATTGTAAACAGCATAAAAAAACTCATGGTGAAGTGAGAGATCATGTGTGTTGTGAGTGTGGGAAGAACTTTGCTAGAGCTGATGAATTAAAAAGGCACTTAAAAGTTCATAGTGGAGAAAAACCATACAAGTGATCACATTGTGACAAGAGTTTTAGTTGGTCCACACACTTGAAAACACATGAGCGAGTTCATACGGGAGAAAAACTGTACCACTGCCCTCGGTGTGAAAAGATTTTTGCACGTACCGATAGTCTAAAAAATCATCTGCTCTGTCACGCTGGAGAAAAGCCATTTAACTGCTATCAGTGTGGTAACAAGTTTATTTCTTCATTACTTTAAAAAAAACACCTGAAAGTTCATTCAGATGAGAACCCAGTCAACAATTTGATCTCACAATGATGTCACCATGAGCTCACACGATTCTCATGGTGTGGTCACAATGTGTGTGTCACACTGAGCTAAAAGTGTAACCACACAGCGCACTCACTGTGTGCTCATACTGTGGTCACAATGTGAGGTCACTGCACACTCACTGTGCGCTCATACTGTGGTCACAATGTGAGGTCACTGCACACTCCCTGTGCGCTCATACTGTGGTCACAATGTGAGGTCACTGCACACTCACTGTGCGCTCATACTGTGGTCACAATGTGAGGTCACTGCACACTCACTGTGCTCATACTGTGGCCACAATGTGAGGTCACTGCACACTCACTGTGCGCTCATACTGTGGCCACAATGTGAGGTCACTGCACACTCACTGTGCGCTCATACTGTGGCCACAATG
>NW_015505840.1:1285835-1286292 GCF_001515645.1 Sinocyclocheilus grahami
TGCTGCGAACAGAGAGGCAAGGCCAGACAGGAAGCTGGGCTGAATTAACTAATTATTTTAAATCAAAGTTAACAAGAGGCATTACAAACAAACAATAAGCAAATTAGCAAGTTAGCAAAGGTCCTCCCCAGTCAACAATTTGATCTCACAATGATGTCACCATGAGCTCACACGATTCTCATGGTGTGGTCACAATGTGTGTGTCACAGTGAGCTAAAAGTGTAACCACACAGCGCACTCACTGTGTGCTCATACTATGCTCCCAATGTGAGGTCACTGCACACTCACTGTGTGCTCATACTGTGCTCACAATGTGAGGTCACTGCACACTCACTGTGCGCTCATACTGTGCTCCCAATGTGAGGTCACTGCACACTCCCTGAGTGCGCTCATACTGTGGTCACAATGTGAGGTCACTGCACAATCACTGTGCGCTCATACTGTGGTCACAATGTGA
>NW_015505841.1:0-253 GCF_001515645.1 Sinocyclocheilus grahami
AAACGATCATGTTGCCATTTTCATTTGAAAATGTAACTTTCAATAAAATACATATTCCAGTGCATGTGGCAAAGAGGTTTGCATACTCGAGCTAAGGAAAGAGGGTTGTACTAGAAATGCATACAGAAATATTTTGTGTTTGTACAGTAAACATAGGGTGACCATATTTTAGTTTTCAAAACAGAGGATAATGGGGGGGGGGATAATGTCACAAAACTTAACATCTACCACAGTTTTATCATAGGTAGAATGC
>NW_015505841.1:1260-11316 GCF_001515645.1 Sinocyclocheilus grahami
GGTGATTTCAGGCACAGTCTAAAACAATCTGGCTGCAGCTGAAATTGCATATTCTGATTGGGTACCTCTTTAGTGTACTGCGTACTGTACTGTGATCGCTAAAAAGTAGTTTCTATATAGCAAGAATGTAATCCCTGTGGATTATTGCCATTTACAGCTCACACATGGGATGGAAAAGTGTCCATTAGTTGCACATTGCAAAATCTCATTGAAAGTATAGTAATTCGTTACTTTTAAATGTTTTTTATTAAAATTAAAATGTTTTTATATAAAGATCTATAAACGTATTTATACTTAACATACTTCTTACAATTCCAGTACTGTTCTATATTTTTTAATGTTATTATTGCGTACCTGAATTTTGAGGTGCAAGGGATGTAAACTTCTCATTTAATAATTTAGCTGTAAGTGAATAATTCTCATGCTTTTGGTTTTGTACAATTTGAAGGATTGAAGGCTCACAATACAATATGAAGTAACTCACATCTTTTGAATTATACAAGATGGATGACACTTTTATGTTTTTTCCTAAAGCCAAAGAAAGACATATTCTGAATGATGATGGGATTCAATGTTCTGATGTGAATCTCTGTGGATGGATATATATATATATATCTGTCAGGATAACAATGGGAAACTCACCAAAACCAGTCTCACACAAAGAAAAACATAAAGAGGAGTACAAAAAGAGAAATTGTATTTAAGTTGAAGCATTGGCACTGTGTGAAAATGGTAATATTAAATGTAAAATTAAAACATTTAATTGTACTCACCTTTATTCTACATTTCCTCTTAAGTTAGTCGCTGATGGGTTGAAATATTTATGGATATTCATTACTAGCACTCTCAAGGATCTTTTCATTAAGAACAGCCACTAATGGACAAATGCAAATGAGAAATGGATAGGTGAGCATCCCTTCTTCTTTCTTTAGTAGGCAATGTGAATCTTATAAAAATAGTGATTCTGTCAAAATGTTTATATCTTTTTTCAGCACATTCCAGTCTGTATTAATAAATGCTTTTTAACCAGTTTGAATCAGCAATTGAGTGGGTTCTTCTGGTGTGGCAAGCCAGCCCGCATTAGGAGATCAGTTTTTCAGCTTAGTTATTTTCTGTGTTATATCTGGGCATGTAACATTATTAAATTGCTCTAGCGGGTTGGCTTTATAGGTCTTGACATGTGCACCCCCTGCGTTCATACCGAGCTATCTTACTCCTATTGTTCTTTACTCCCCATGATTTGCTCTCAGCTTCCTATTGAGGTATACAAAATTTTGAATAACCCAGTAGTTAATAATACTGTTGTTTTGCATCAGTTAAAAAAAATGTCCTACGCAAACCCTTGGTTCATATGTTGTCTTTCACTGTTGGTCAACTAAAGGTCTCCGATGACTTATATGAAAATTAAGTATTTTCATCTTTTTCATCCCTGTCAGCTAAATTCAACCTGCCTAATACTCATCTTTTTCATTTTTCCAAATTTTATTCAAAAGCTGTTCTTAATAATTTTTTTACTCTTGACCCTGGCCAAAGATGGCTAATATATATTATTTATGTTAAAATTAGTTCCTTATCCCCATGTCACTCATTTAATGACAAACAACAGACACAGTGGGGGTGGTGTCAGGCTAAACATAAATAGAACATAAAGTTCAAAACAGGGAAAAAATTGTCCAAGAGGGGTGGCCAAGGGGTGTCCAAAATGAACAGTGGGTATGGTGTCCTCATTGTGCTGGGGAATTGTGAAGAAGAGACAGTGTTCAGTCAGGAAGGGTCCAGGGCAGAGGGCGGGGTCTGTAGACCACATGCACTTACAGAAGCTCATCTTTCCAGGCCTGTGGTGCTTGCAGTGAATAGTGGCCCGGCATCCTAGCCGGTCTATGGCGTTACACATGATTCTCCAATCCGGATCATGGTACCAGCGACTCACATCTCTGGTGGTGAAGGAGCTCCTTCGCATTCCCTTCCTGGACCCACGAGGACACCAGCATGCATGCATGGGGGAAAGAGACCGGAGATCATTTGCATTCACATACACCTACATTACACACTGCATGAAAAAAGGCAATTTTTGAAATGGCATAATAAAAGCACTTTAAGGACTCTTATTTTGTATTGTTTTGCTTACTATTGATTCTGTGTTTGCTTCATGTGTTCAGTTCCTCTTTGCCTTGTGCCTGGTTTATTCCCATAGTTACCCTTGTTTGTCGCAATAGTTACCATGCCAACTAATCACCCACATATGTCCCTTGTCAGCCCCTGGTTTTCTTGTCTATATAACCCCCCATGTAATTTGTCAGGTCTTGCAGATCAGAGATATTTCAGAGCCGCTCAGTTTGTGCATGCCACTGTGGCATCCTGACTGGATGCTGGAGTATTATATTGACTTTGCACTGCAACTGAGTGGCTTTGCATTTACTGTGGAAGTCGCAGAGGAGGAAAGTGGCACTCCTCCAGTAGCCCCCTAGTACCTTGTCCCATCATGGCTGCCACTCCAGAGCCTTGTCCCATCATGACCACCACTCCAGATTTTGACTCTGCTCTCAAGCTCAGTGAACTGTAGTCCTGTTATGCAATGCCCGATGGCACCAAAGGTCCTTCCACCATTGGCTGCGCTTTCTACGATGGCTGTCGCCATCTTATGTCTGTGGGCTGCGTACACTTCTCTTGACCCTCCCGAGGTGGCAACCGCCTTCTGCTCCATCTGTTCTGCCTCAATGGTCACCTGCTTTCCCTGAGCCACCTTGGTGGTTTCTAGCTCTGCCTGCTCTGCCATGGTGGACTCAGTCCCATCTGATCTGCTGTGGTGGTCTTCTGCTCTGCCTTGGGGATGTTTGATCCCATCTGCTCGGCTGTGGTGATCTTCTGCTCCACTGTGGGGATCTTCGGTCCTGTCTGCTCTGCTGTAGTGGTCTTCTGCTTCACTGTGGGTGTTTTCAGACTCGTTGGCTGCGCCCTGACCACCTGCTTCGCCAAGTCCACCCTGGCCACCTGCTCTGTCGGCTCCTCTCTGGCCCTCTACCCCACTAGCTCCACCCTGGCTTCTTGCCTGACTGGCTCTGCCCTGGACACCAGCTCCTCCAAGACGACCTTGACTCCCACATTGGGTCGGTGGTTAGCACTGTTGTCTCACAGCAAGAAGGTCCCTGGTTCAAGCCCAGGCAGGGACCGGAGGCCTTTCTGTGTGGAGTTTGAATGTTCTCCCTGTGTCAGTGTGGGTTTATGCCGGGTACTCTGGTTTCCTCCCACAGCCCAAAGACATGCAGGTTAGGTGATTTGAAGATTCAAAATTCTAGATGTTGTCTTATTGGGACAAAGCCCTCCCTTTAGAGTAACAATCATGCCGTGTGAATTATCAAAGACGCGATCTGAGGGAATCGCCGACACGTCGCCGACGCCCGCAAAATATTTGGCATAATCCTCTTCTGTATATGCTGTATTCATCGTGCTGTTCGGAAATATAGCCATAAAACTTAAACATTACTCATATTAGCATGAGACTGATGTGACAGAAATATAATGGTTAAATTTATACGGCCAGGGATTTTAAGTAACTCTAAGCGGAATGTAACCTAACAAAAATAACCAGATTAATAATTAAACACTGGAGCTAATTGACAGGTCTGTTATATAAATGTTCATGATAAATGTTCAATGTTATATTTTCTTCTGTGAATTAGTGGGTTGAGCTGATAATGTTGGAGCTTGCATCTGGCTGAATGAATATTTAATTGCCTTAATTTACTAATTAGCAGATTATGTGAGGTATCACAGAGAGACTCCAGCAGTTACCCATTCGACCTCCTGCCTCTTCCTTCTCTCCTCTTCCTCTATTATCTTCCGTTTTCTCTGTCTGAGCCTGACATCTGTCAATTTACATCCTATCTCTCTCTCAGTCCCTCCCCCTCCGCCTGCAGATATCTGTCTGCTCTGTTAAGATGCTTTTACAGACGATTATTGTCCCTGTCCATGGGATCAAATCTATGAGGCACAAAAGAGCTCAGATCATGAGATTTAATGCTGTAGCGTATTTTAGAGCTATACATACATTTTGGGGTTATTAGTGAATTAGAATTAGAAATGTCCAGGAATTATTTAAATGATAGTTTAAGACCATGTTTAATGCCTATTTTTGACACAACAGGAGATGACATTAAATCCTTACACACTAATGATTCAAGCTTAATTCTTCCTGACCCATTGAAGTGTTTACAATATTGTCCATGATCAGTCTCAGTGGATAAGTCACTTAAATCCACATAATAATTTTATTTTTGGCCTTAATATAGACATTTTGGTGTGATGGTCTAGTGGTAACATCTATGCTTTTTGACTTTGTATATTTCCCAGTTCTAATTCCGCCCACATGTAACTTATTTTAATAAAACAAAATACAGATATGTGTGTGAATATCAATAGTGGCGATACATTTTGCTTTTATCATTTTGCTTTTATCGTTTTTTTGACTTTACAAGAATGGATAGCGAGCTGTTGCCGCTCCAGAAAAATGTAGATTGGAGTGAGTCTCTATGTGGCTGTTCAAGAGAGAACATCACACTCTTGCCTTCGGCCAAAGAGCACAACATTAAAAATAACAAATTCCAGTGCCGGATCATCACTCATTATAACACATGAAAACTCTGCTCGGTCACCATGGTCTTTGTGCAAAGGTCCCACTTTTTTGATCACACAGAACAGAAGGAAACAGTTGAAACAGTGTAAATGTCAAGCTACGAATACATTAAAAATATATGTATTAAACATACTAAAAAATTCTGCAAGCCTAATTACTTAATGCAAGCCTAAAGTGATTTGGGTTGCACTTTATTTTACAGTGTGTGCACTTAAAGTATACATAACTAAAAAAGTACTGCGTAATGTAAGGTAACTACATGGTTAAGGTTATATTTTGGGGTAGGTTCAGGGTTAGTACCAGTTATTACCCAGATATTGTAATTACTATGATAAATACATACATAATAAAAGTGCTATCTTAATTTTGAATAACAAATAGAAAATGAAATAAAACCTAAAATAACCTTGCAGGATACAGATATGTGATGTTTTTAAAACCCTCTGGAAGAAGATGTAGGCAGGACTAAGCACAGACTCAAAGAGTCTGCTGGGTGAGTGGAGGATTAAAATTGGTTAAATGGGGAGCGAGAGAGGATGGATGGAGGGAGGGAGGAAGGGAGGGGTCTGGACAAACCACACACATCACTGAGATCATACACACACTGTGGCATTTACTCAGAGTTTAGAGTCAGCAGTGCCCTGCTCCTGCAGTCTGATAACATTTTTGCTCACGTTTATGTTGAAACTGAGTTTGAGGGAATAATTTCCACACTCTCAACATCTGTCTGAACATCAGTGTGTGTGTCAGCAGTGACTAGGTGAGTGATCTCTTGTTCTGTCTTTGATGTGTGTTTAATGAGTGCTTTACATTAGTCATTGATGGAGCACAGCCTTTCTATTCTTTATGAGTCTTAAAGATGTTTTGGTGAGGTTTAAGCTTGCTTTTGTGGAAGCTTGTCTTTGTCATGGTACTGTCATTTACAAGTTGCATCTTCTATACATTTTATTCAGCATCTGTTTCTAAATTTTCTTTGTGGCTGGGGACGAGATAACAGAACTCATCAACTCTTGATGTCAGTATGTCAGTGACTTCTAACTGCCTGAATAGATTAACATGAAGAACTGAATCATTAATAGATTAATAAGCATCTGTCCCTCCTCGGATCACTAATTTTCTATTTTGCTCTGATTTCTCACTGTCAAATTTTCAAGTTACCTAAGCGTTTTTAAATTGTTGATACCCTTCATATCAAATGTGGGCCAAACTGCTCTTTAATGCATTTTTTAGTGTGGGTAGATTGCATAATGGTTGCGCACAGGCAGTATATGTGGTTTTGCCTACATAGCCTTCAGGATAATAAAACCTGAAGTTTGACATTGTGAGAACCAACAAACATTTCCAAAAAAATACAAAAAATAGTTCGTGTGAGGGTTCAGGCCTATTCACACAAAGATAAATGTTCATCACTGTAATTTGTTGAGATAAACATTTATTTATTTGGATTGCCACCTGTTAATGTGAAAAAAAAAAATAGAAAGGATTGAACAGCTGTTTGAAAACACAAATACTGCTTGACTTCTTTTATTCCTCTTTGTGACAAGTAGGTGTCAGAAACTGACAGCCTGTTCAGCCTGTCTGCATTTTTTTTTTGCATTAATCTGACCAAACAAATGCATGCTGAAATTGAAAGGAATTTTTCATCTTTGTTTGCACAGGTCAGTGTTATGGGATAGATGTTGCATGGCAGTATCTCTCTACCCAAGCCTCGAAATACAACAATGCAAAACAGTAATGTAATGTGTAACTGTAATGCATTGTAAATAAAATGAACTCTTGCAGTTCAGACTCCACATCTGCACTGGCTATGCATGTCCCAGATTTTGTATCTTCAAATGAAAAGCTAACATGGTGCTTCAACTCTACTGAATATCAAATATGTGAAGTACAAATGCCTCAGGCACAATGAGCTGCATGAGCAGTCTGTGGAAGGTCCTGCGATAGTGTAAACCAGGCTTAAATGAACACTAAATGAAAAGCACACTGAGCACCTCCCATGATGGCTCTGAGTTCAGTTTTGATACTACTTTCTGCCCCAATGTGTGTACTATCCACCCTAAATAGTTTGTGAGGTTAGAGTAGGTTTGTCCCAAAGCACAATTTGTTGAAAAGAGCCAAATGCCAAAAGTCCCCAGATGGTCTAGTATTTCCGGTAAGTTTTCGAAGTGACCTACGACTGACAATTAAACATGCTACTTGTTTTTCTCCAATATGGTAGCAAGAATTGTTTGAGGCAAATTTTATGACATAAAATGTGGAGTGTGTATAGGCATGAAGCATGACATTGTAATACCAAAACTACTCATCTGCTCGTTCACTCACTCACTCACGATCAGGACGATCAGTGGGCGTTCATTGCTCATGCATCCGCCAAGAGCAGCCTCAACTCGTCTAGTCCTTCCGACATTTGCCGCTGGCTCTGATGTCTCTGTAGTGATTAAAGTAAACATGAGATACAATTCGTTTTGAGTAGGCTATATTTAACAGGCATTCGTGGTCTCATGAATCTATTATTTATTCCTGGTCATATCGTTTTGGCTGAGCACAAAGTTATGTTTAACTTTATATATTTATTTTGAACTTTACCGTAGAACAGCGCTGACTTTGTAGCATACGTTTGACTGAACTATTTGCTTTTGTCTTTATTTCCTCTTATATAAGCCTCTTATACTTTGTACTTGTACTTTTATAATGGCTATTATTGTTCATTAAAACTGACATTTAACAAAAAGAGGCAGAGTTGTGCTTATTGTCGCAGTTCATCGCTGATCGCTACTTTCGGGCATACACCACGCCTATCAAGAAGGGTACTATTGGCAGTGGAAACGCAAGCCTGATCAGGGTTACCCATACCAAATCGTACTGTACTGAACTGTACTGTACCGTACCGCTCAGTCGAAACGAGCCATTAGACTCATCTCTTGAGGGGATTTCAGATCAATTGTTCCCAGCTCATCACACCTTGGGGAAACAGGTATGGCACTGCCCAGACTTAGCCAAATCCTTTTCTGTTCAAAACATTGTGGAATTTGTTATAAATATGCTAACCTGACCACCACAATCAATACTGACTATGCCACCTTCATTTTAAGGAAGTGAAGGACCTCAGTACCTACAAATGACCCAATGACACCACCCAACTACCCGGTTCTGTATATACATATATATATATATATATATATATATATATATATATACACCTTGAGCTGGCACGTCCTCTCCCTAGGCCACCAGTGGTACACCAACGGCCAGCATCCTAGTAGAGAACCCTAAAGGTCCCAATATACTCATTGCTTAGGAATAAAAAAAAAAGTTTGAAATGCCTGAGCAGCGGTATACTGATAACGAACGCCCTGATGCCACCTGTGCTGCTACGGTCACTATTAAAATGAATTTATAAATATGTGCTGCACGCCTTCCTCTCAGTTACAAAATAAACACACAACAAAAACGACAGTGGTGAGAAAACAGCAGTTCAGAAATCCTGTGTGGATATGCTTGCAGAAGCTCAGCAATTTGACACAGTCAAATCATGTTACATTTATTCATATAAAAGATTGCTTTAAAGCAAGTAGCTTTACACTATTAAAAGTGTTACTTTCTTCATAATCACAACGTGTGTTCATGTTTTTACTCAAGTCTGACCTTGATGGACTGAACAGAAGAAATGAACCAGAGAAGATTTCCATGTCATAGAAGGCAAAGCCCCAGATCATTCCTACCAATAACATAATTGCCATGGAGCGATGGTAGTTTGAAGGCGTTTACCAGTTTGAGCAAACTTTTCTATTTTGAGCTCGAAACAAACTCCAAATGAACTTTGTTTTGGCCTGATTTTTTTCAAAATTACATCACACCAGTTTGTTTTTGATCTTGCTCCAAGTATCTCGGGACCTTAATTTAAAAGCCAACAAATGGTTAAAACAGACATTATAAGTAAACACAAACAACATCCATAAGTCACAATGTTTGAAGTAATATACTCCAAAGGGTGTCTACAATAGGCACACAGCTTACCTCAGAAAATTCCCTCTCCTAGAATACTGGTACTGGTTCCTAGAATAAAGTTAAGACAAGACCTGTGAATATCAATGCCTGGAGTAAAGGCACGAAATGTATAAATACTTCTCTGACAAGCGCTGAAAATGACGAGATATTCTCCCTGCCAAAGAGGAATTGAGACTCAGTTGAGATGGCGATATTCAGTTCTGTGCACAGAGAGGATGAGGAGTTGTCTGCCAGTTTTCATGAAGGTCTCCTGAGTGTCTCAGGGGACCTAAAATCAGAGCTGTAGAGGCCTCTGTTTGAACAGGAGTGTCGAACTGCTCTGCCTTTTATAAAACAAGGAAAAAAACAAAGAACAGGCAAGATCCTTTTTGTTTAAGTCTTATATTGAATCTAAAATTGTTATTGTAATTAATTATAACAAAGCTCATGATTTGGAAAACATTTTAAATGCAGTGATGATATATATTTTGTACTGTTGTGTGTTGTTTTCGGGTGTTGAGGTTACATTTTTTTCCAAAGCGATTTACAAATGCAGAACAGTTTTTCTTACAAGCCAACAATATTTACAGTATACACAATTCCAAGTATTTTAGTATATTAGTTAAGTAATTGCAGAAAAGATGTATCTTCAGCTGTTTCAGGTGTGATTGCGGTTGGCAGCTCATTCCAGCATTTGACGGTGAAGCTTTCGGAAAAAGTGACTTTGTGCCTCTGCCACTATTTTAACCCCAGTGTATGCCTTTTTAACCAAGTCATAACAGCAACCATTTGAATGCTTAGATTGTTAGATGGGGCAAGCTTCTCTATCCACAGCAATAAGCAGGAGTCTATACTAATGATAGTGTTAGAAGTTGAGAGAACATTTAGGGGAAGAAGAACAGAAAGAGAGAGAACCTTCAAGCGAGGAACTTAAAATTTCCACCTACGCAGATTTTCAAGTTTTCTGTAGCAAGTGTGTGTGAGACAGACAAAGCCCATGACTCATTTGTTTATTTCTCCTCAGAAGCTGCTACAGCAAACCATGCTGCTGTCTCCAAATCCACTAACTCTGAGAATATGCTATGCTTAACGGTGAGTGACAACTTTCCCCTGCAAGATTTTTTTTCTGTTGTGTGGAGCTTATGTGACCCTAGAATGTTTTGTCATTATTGTTAGTTATTTGTTGTGTGATGATGTTAAGAGCTCATTATTTTACATTTGTTGATGGCCACCATTCTTCAGATTTGTATATCAATCGTTTTGTGTTTAACCATGTAAATTATATCCCAGATATCTTTGCTTTGCTTCTTCAGAATCAAAGATACAGTAGCATAGTTTACTTTATGTCAATTTAAACTATAGGCTACCAAAAAAAAAAAATGTTTATGTTAAAAAAATGTAGTAGCTTTGAATTTACTGGCAGAATGAAGCATTTT
>NW_015505841.1:12149-15164 GCF_001515645.1 Sinocyclocheilus grahami
GTCACACTTAACACTTCTCTAGTAAGTTTCGTCTGTGTGTGAAGATGTTGCAGGCCGTGGTGTAGCAAGTAAACTTGAATGGATTTCCCCTGCTCAGGGAGAGCAAAGAACACTGTGTAGGGACCATGTCAATTGGAACACTGTTCATGCATGAAGATGGTTATCTGAATCAGGTGCGTTAAACAATGGAAACATGCAAAATATACAGAGCGGTGGTACATCTTTCTTTCTTTCTTTCTTTCTGACCAGTGGCATTCAAGCTCCAAAAGAACAAAAGGCACCATAAAGGAGGTCCATATGACTTGTATGTTATATGTTTTCTGAAGCCATGGAGTAGCTTTGAGGAAGTGGTTGGGTCAGATTAGCTGTTCTTGGATCTGTCTAATTGTTTAATATATTTAAGTTAGGACATGTCTCAGAGTAGATTTAAAGAGGATTTAAAGAGGAGATAATGACAGTGGAGGAGGTGGTGCTGCTGCTTGACATGAGTCAATACACGCTCTTGTTGCACATAGCTGAGACATAAAGTAAGAGCACAACTAGAAAACATTGATAAACACTGTGCAATACTGCGCTGCTGAGCCGTTTGTGGGAGGTGAGTACTATTTGCTCATTTTATTTGTTATGTTATTACTGACTGCTTTCAAGTTTAGAAACTTGCTCTTTTAGGAAAGTTTTGGAGTTCTGCTCAAAATGTCGCATTCAACAGTCCATTAATCGTTACAATGTTTTGTGTACCAAATATTGATGTATGTGTGTGTCACTTAGTCTCCGGTTTCCAAAATATATACTATACTAAGTAGTGTCTCACAGATTATACAACATACAGTACATTTAGCTTTTCACCGGGCCTGTGGAAATGTGACATTCACCTAGCTACAAATAAAAGCATGTAAACTAGCTAAAGTTATATTAATAAGGGGACTGTTAATCCAGAAATGAAAAGTCTGTCATTATTTACTCACCCTCATGTTTTTCCAGACCTGTATGAATTTCTTTCTCCTGCTGAACACATAAAAGATATTCTAAAGAATGTGGTTAACCAAGCAGCTGATAGTAGCCTTTGACTTCCATAATATCTTTTCCTATACTATGAAATTCAATGGCAACCATCAACTTATACAGGCTTGGAATGATATGAGGGTAAGTAAATGATGCCAAAACGATGCCTTTAACTTACCATGCATTGTTGGTGTAGTTTGTCTGATTTAGAGGGAGATAAAAGGCCAGATGATTGAGCAGCAGAAACAAGAGGTCTTTCTCCAATGAAGCGACAGGACAGTCGTTTCCTTGGCTGCTCTAACATGAATTCCCGTAGACTTTGTTTCTTTTGCCAGCATCTTTGTGGTTTTGTACATATGTTGAATAACAGCATTGCATACTCCTGACCATTCTTGTCCTGGTGTATGTAAGATGATTTCATTTGGCAGTTGTCCTGATAAACTCTGTTGTTGACAAGACACCTCAAGTGTATTTGATTCAGTGCATGAGAGTGCTTGAATATTGAATCATTAATGCCAGGTGCTGTTTACTATGAAAAGTTGTTAAGCCCTGCATGTCGGCCAACATAACTGCTGTAAACAAAGGGTTCACCTTTCCCGTTTTTCACCACAGATTTTTGAAAGACAGGCCTGAGTGAATTTCTTTCAGCACTGCTTTTCTGAATTTAAATGAAATTTTCAATTTAGTGCCCCATAACACACAATCCTGTTTCATTGGTAATTAATCTTGCATAACCCCTTTTCGGATAGTAATTTTTTCTCATGGGGACATGAGCTATTTTCAACATTTACATGGGTTAGTCTGTGATTTTATTGCCATCCGAATCCAGAATTTCAGTGTTTATCTCCTACCACCCGCATTAAAATCCCCAGCCGTTTTACCTACTGTTTTTTGACAAACACCAAAGTTGTGTGGTAATGTATTTGCAGTCCGAATCCACATTTCTGAGTTTACAAGCAAGGATAAATTTTAAGTTCAATGTTTAAATTATTTTTGACCACTGCACGGCACCGTATGGTAACTGTTGAGCTTCGCTATAATTTGCATGGATTTTAGATGTAAACTTGTTACTGAAATATTGGAAAGTATTTACAAGAACTATATTTCATCAACCGCTCCTCCACAGTGAGTGGGAGCTGTTAAAAAAAGGCATGTAAACATTACAAAACATTGCAATGCAATTTTAAAATATTACGTACAATTATATAGGCTACATTAAAAATATAAACCAAACAGTTTTATGCTTACCTGTAAATAAGAGGTTGCATTAACTTATTAACTGACCACGTGAGCAGTGCATTCCTGGGTTCATAAAATCACAGAACTCGTTCCTACACTACGAATAAATCGTCATCCAAATGTATGAGTTTTATCACTGAGGTGCCATGTAAATTTGTTTTTAGAGACATCCACATGAGAAACAGTTACTACCCAAATTGGGCTGTAGAATAATACACTTTTAAATTATCTGGCAACTTATTCTGCCAAGCTTCCACAATATTTACAAAAACTCTTTACAACTCTTGGCATTTTATTGTTACCAGGGCAGGCTGTCAAGGTTAATAGCAACTTCTTTTATATTGGAAATACAGAAGAATGTGTAAACTAGCTGATATTTCTTCAGTTCCTGATCTGTGATCGCAGGCAAAGGAATACAGTACATGACAAGCCATCTGCATTTCCATATTCAGACTAGCGGTAGATGATGTGATCAAGACACTTATGCTTGCCAAACAATATCAGTAGGGGTCTATGATCCCAGCTTAAATTGAACTATCTGTCCCAAAAATATTGGATTCTCAATGCTTCTTTCTTGATTCATGAATACAGGTGAGGATCATTGCGAACTAATGCTTTGTCAATGGTCAACAGTTCTTTGCATTTGTTGAAAACACTTTATTCTAGCTTCAGGCAGCTTGCTCTTCTGGCAATTTGTAACTTGGTGGAAACACTGTACTTAGGTATGGTACAATGTCCATAATTGTTTACTAAACCAAAACAATTTTCTTCACA
>NW_015505841.1:15313-16201 GCF_001515645.1 Sinocyclocheilus grahami
CTGTAAAAGACGATGGAACGGAGAAAGCTCTCTGTATATCAGTGTGTTCTCTCTGTTGTCTTTGGATGGAAAGCAAGTCACACTGTGAAATTTACTTTGTATATGCATTAGGAACTAGAGAGATTTTGTTCTGATGGTATTATTTTAAGTTTTTACTTTCACTATTTTGGGAGAAACCTGGACGCAGAGATAGTCTGCTAAGTTTAAATTTTGCATGTGCAGCAGATGGGCAGGGAAAATTAATTTTCATCAAGGATCAGCTACTTCTTCCCTCCAAGCAATAGCCAATGGCCACGTCCAGAAGCTTAGGCAGCTGTCTTGTTGTCTTGCTACCCTATCAGGCAATAACTTAACAGGTAGCACACATGAAATAGCCTGCCGAAGCACAGTATGCTAGAGGAGAAGGCTTAATCCAAAACCTTCACTCTCTCTGCCCCTCTCTAACTAACTACCAAACTTGCTAGTAAAACTCAGAAATACAAATAATTTTAAAAACAAGAATCTCTAGTAGGTTGAGGAGTCTGCTGGCCCTCTCTTCTGCAGGCGTTTGGCTGGCTTCTTCCTCGCTGACCTTTTCTTTTCTTATCTGAAAAGCTTATTGAGGCTTCTTTTTTTTAGCCCTTTCTCTCTAAATTGGCCCTGGCTCACTCTGCTCAACGAGGGAAAAGGTAAAAGGATCTGACAGGCCTGGCTCATCACATGTGAAGGAGTGTCTCTGACCTGAAGCCTCAGCCATACGGGTGAACCAGGGTCATGATGCAGACTGTTGAAGACTTTTCTTGAGAAGCAGCAGTGAATGCAGTTAGGCCTGAAGTTTTAAAAACACATGGATAATTTAACTTTAATTTAAAGGAACACTCCACTTTTTTTGAAAATAGGCTCATTTTC
>NW_015505841.1:16429-22239 GCF_001515645.1 Sinocyclocheilus grahami
GGAAAATGAGCCTATTTTCAAAAACAGTGGAGTGTTCCTTTAACAGAGGAAACATATTAATGTTTCTTTAACACCAGAACAAGAATATAATAACAAGAAAAAAGTTACTTTCTTCTACCCGTTCATGCCACTCTTTTATTTATTTATTTTGTTTATTTATTTTTTGCATTTTCAGTCTGGGCTCTAATAAAATATAGATTACCCTGTTAGAATTATTGAAATTATGTCTCAAACTTTTGCATTCCCTGGTGAAACATTGCAAGCAAAACTGCTTATGGAAATAAAATGAGATGGGAAGAAAAACTATACTTAAATGCTTTTGCAAGCAAATGCAAAACTAGTATTGGAAATAAAATTAGATATGAGAAAAAAACTATATTTCAATGCTTTTGTGAGAAAATGCAAAGTTTCTTGGGGAATGCAAAAGCATTCTTTAACAGCGTAAAAGAAGATGTGCTGTCCCGATCTAGAAGTGCTCTTCATTAACTGTAAGCTGTTCTATTCGCCGCGGGAGATCCACTCGTTCATTCTTGTGAGTGTTTACATTCCTCCGCAAGCGCACGTGAGCCTGGCTTTACAGAAACAACACCCAGACTCTGTTATAATCATTCTTGGCGACTTTAATATAGCAAATCTTTCCCGTGAACTGCCAAAATACAGACAGAACGTAACATGTCCCACCAGAGACAGCAATATATTGGACCATTGTTACAGCACAATAAAGGATACATATCGCTCTGTCCCATGGGCAGCGTTGGGGCTCTCTGATCACTGTTTGGTTCATGTTATATGACCTACAGGCTGAATCTGAAATCAGCTAAACCTGTATTAAGGACTGTAAAAAGATAGACTAATGAAGCAGAGCGGGATTTACAAGCCGGTTTTGACCTTACTGATTTTTGAAGCTGCTGCCACTGATCTGGACGAGCTCACAAAGACTGTAGCTTCTTATATCAGTTTCTGTGAAGACATGTGCACTCCTACCAGGACTCATTTAACCTACAACAATGACAATCCATGGCTCACTGCAAAACTCAGACAGCTCCGTCAAGCCAAAGAAGATGCTCGCAGGAATGGGGACAGATTCTTGTATAAACAGGCCAAATACACACTGGAAAAGGAGATCAGAGTGGCAAAGAGGAATTATTCTGGAAAGCTAAGGAACCAATTCTCTTCCAGTGACCCTGCGTCAGTGTGGAAAGGTCTGAAAGACATCACCAATTACAAGACACCATCCCCCAGCACTGTGGAGAATCAACAACTGGCAGACGATCTGAACGATTTTATTGCAGTTTTGAAAAAACACCATTCTCACCTCCTGCAACCCCCCTCTCCCCCACACCTGCACTTCATATCAGTGAAGATGATGTGCGTCAGGTCTTCAGAAAGAACAAGAGAAGAAAGACACCATGCCCAGACGGTGTGACACCAGCCTCTCTGAAAACCTGTGCTGACCAGCTGGCCCCCATCTTCACACAGATCTTCAACAGATCACTGGAGCTGTGCGAAGTCCCCTCATGCTTCAAATGCTCCACCATCATCCCCGTCCCAAAGAAACCCAAAATTACTGGACTTAATGGCTACAGACCTGCGGCTCTAACGTCTGTGGCCATGAAATCATTTGAAATCATTTGGTTTTGGCTTATCTGAAGGACATCACTGGATCCTTACTGGACCCCTTGCAGTTTGCCTACAGAGCAAACAGGTCTGTGGATGATACAGTCAACATGGGACTGCACTACATCCTGCAACATCTAGACAGACCAGGGACTTATGTGAGGATCCTGTTTGTGGACTTCAGCTCGGCTTTTAACACTATCATCCCAAACCTCCTCCTGACCAAATTAACTCTCCGTGCCCACCTCCGCCTGTCAGTGGATCACCAGCTTCCTGACAGACAGGCAGCAACTAGTAAAGCTAGGAAAATTCTCATCCAGCACCCGTACGATCAGCACTGGCGCCCCCCAGGGTTGCGTCCTCTCCCCAGTGCTCTTCTCCCTCTACACCAATGTCTGCACCTCTAAAGATCCCTCTGTCAAGGTCCTGAAGTTTGCAGATGACACTGCACTTATCGACCTCATTCAGGACGGTGACGAGTCTGCTTACAGACAGGATGTTAAAGAGCTAGCTGTCTGGTGCAGTCTTAACAACCTGGAGCTGAACACGCTCAAAACTGTGTAGATGATCGTGGACTTCAGGAGGAACCCCCCTGCACTCCCCCCACTCACCATCATGGACAGCACTGCAATGACAGTGGAGACATTCAGGTTATTGGGCAGCACTATCTCTCAGGACCTGAAATGGGACAATCACATTGAGTCCATTGTTAAAAAGGCCCAGCAGAGGCTGTACTTCCTTCACCAGCTGAGGAAGTTCAATCTGCCACAGGAGCTGCTGAAACAGTTCTACTCAGCTATCATTTAATCCGTTCTCTGCACTTCTATAACTGTCTGGTTCAGCTCAGCTACCAAATCTGACCTCAGAAGACTACAGATGATAGTCCGGACTGCTGAGCGAATCACTGGTAATACCCTCCCTTCTCTCCAAGAGCTGTACTCATCCAGAGTGAGCAAAAGGGCTAGCAAAATCACTCTGGACCCCTCACATTCAGCACACTCCCTCTTTGAACTGTTGCCATTTGGTCGACGCTACAGAGCACTGAGCACCAGAACGACCAGGCACAGGAACAGTTTCTTCCCTCAGGCAATCCATCTCATGAAGACTTAACAATAAACGTGGAACACACAACACTATTATACATTATTTATTTAACACACATACTTATTTACATTTCAAATTTGCACATATCATACCTGTACTTACATAATTGTCTATATTATATATTGTGTTTTTGCTATTTTGTACATTGTCTATATTGTATATTTGTATATTATTCTTTTTATTATCTGTGTCCTTGTCAGAGTCATTCTGTTGCACTGTGGAGCTTCAGTCACTAAAACAAATTCCTCATATGTGTAAACATACCTTGCAATAAAGCTCATTCTGATTCTAATTCTGAAATATGATTTATTTTTCTTTCCATCATGTCCCCTTAGGGGCTTTCTTTGCTTTACATCCTGTATAACCACACTTTTAATGGTGTGATCAAAGCAATAAGATTAAATACTCATTGGGAGACTTAATATCCAAATAAAATCATAGTGATATTAATGATATTTGGTATTTTGTTGGCATCACTTTCAAATTCAGGCCATGCCCTTTAACAACAAGGTCTATGGTTCACCCTGGGTAACAAAGCAGTGCTTGATCACTCTTTCTACTAACAGTATTCAAAGTTTAAAGTGCATCTTCATGCACGGCTAACAGGAGACATTCCCTCTTCTCTAATCCCAATTTTTAATTGAAGAGAAAATACCGGTAACGCTTTACAACCCGCAAAGAGCTACGTAAGTATACAGAATTTACGGTGTACGTTTATGTAATTATAGTGTACCTATAAAGAACGTACGTGTAGGTATAAGGGAACAATGTGTTACGTTTGGGTAATAAGGGGGTAACAACCAGATATGCAACCTGCAAAGAACTGCGTAAGTAAACTGAAGTTACAGCGTAACTTTTTTGTAATTATAGTGTACCTAATCAGTACCTCCGTGTAGGTATTAGGGAATAATATGCGAAGTTTGGGGAATAAAGGGGTAACGACCTGTAAAATTACAAATCATTATACTGTAAGTATTTTGAAACTAAGAGGTACCTATTCTAATATTACGTGGTATGTATGGCCAAAACAACAATCTTATGTTTGGGAATGATTCAGCTTAAAACAAGCTTACCTCTTTCCAGCAGTTCGCAGAAAAAATACATGATACAACATTTGCATTTCAGTGGATGTATACTGTGGTGTTTTTATAGCACAAAAAAAAAAATATGCAAATATACACTTGTTCTGTGTTTAAGTCCAACTTGTTCCTCCCTTGTTCCATGTAGTTACAGGGTAAATACCCTGTCCATGCAGTTACAGGGTAAATACAACATTTTGCGGGCTGTAAATTAAAGTGGTGCTTTGTTCCCCTCTGTTCCATGCAGTTACAGGGTAAATACCCTGTCCATGCAGTTACAGGGTAAATACAACATTTTGCGGGCTGTAAATTAAAGTGGTGCTTTGTTCCCCTCTGTTCCATGCAGTTACAGGGTAAATACCCTGTCCATGCAGTTACAGGGTAAATACAACATTTTGCGGGCTGTAAATTAAAGTGGTGCTTTGTTCCCCTCTGTTCCATGCAGTTACAGGGTAAATACCCTGTCCATGCAGTTACAGGGTAAATACAACATTTTGCGGGCTGTAAATTAAAGTGGTGCTTTGTTCCCCTCTGTTCCATGCAGTTACAGGGTAAATACCCTGTCCATGCAGTTACAGGGTAAATACAACATTTGTGGGCTGTAAATTAAAGTGGTGCTTGTTCCCCCCTTGTTCCATGTAGTTACAGGGTAAATACAACATTTGCCAGCTGTAAATTAAAGTGGTGCTTTGTTCCCCCTTTGCTCCATGTAGTTACAGGGTAAATACAACATTTGCCAGCTGTAAATTAAAGTGGCGCTTTGTTCCCCCTTGTTCCATGTAGTTACAGGGGAAATACAACAAGTCCAACTTGTTCCCCCTTTGTTCCATGTAGTTACAGGGTAAATACAACATTTGCCAGCTGTAAATTAAAGTGGTGCTTTGTTCCCCCTTGTTCCATGCAGTTACAGGGTAAATACAACATTTGCGGGATGTAAATTAAAGTGGTGCTTGTTCCCCCGTGTTCCATGTAGTTACAGGGTAAATACAACATTTGTGGGCTGTAAATTAAAGTGCCGCTTTGTTCCTCCCTTGTTCCATGTATTTACAGGGTAAATAGAACATTTGCGGGCTGTAAATTAAAGTGGTACTTTGTTCCCCCCTTGTTCCATGTAGTTACAGGGTAAGTGGCTACAACAAATTGCTCTGAAATTATTGTTTATACAGTAGGTCATACATACATACATTATATATATCAGGTAATGTATCAGTAAACATGGTGGACTGTTTTATTTAATTCAGATATTGTTTGCAATTTACTATAGGCCTACTGCTGGGTTAAATTAACCCAAAATGGGTTTTTTAATTAAAATCACACACAATATGACAACAGTAACAACACAGGCAACAGATAGCCTAATAAAAGATTAACATTTATTACACCAGTTCAGAAAAAAAGCAAAGCAACTCCATACTTATACAGCTTATACAGTTAAACCAAATTCTTTTGAAAAGCTTGTTTAATAATAAATAGATTTTGTTCAATTTGTTCATGTTTTTCACCCACTGACGAAGTTAAACTATTATGGCCAGGCCATCACGCCAATAAACACACAGTAATAAACACTGAAAATCAAGATTAAATTGTGTTTTATAGTGAACTGACTGGATTTTTGCCGTCTTTGATTTTACCGTTTTGATCCTCGTCCTCAAGCACCATTTTGACTAACGTTAGTTCAGTTCCCGGTTTTACTGCTCATCAGTCGCTGCTCAATGTTGTGAGAACATACTCAGACAAAACCCTCCAGTTTTAAAATAACACATTCCAGTCAGTTTCAAAAATCTCTCCGATTAGTTTTCTTGTATTTTCTACACATATTCCTGTCATGGGTGCTGCAAACACGGATAGACTCGTCTCATGCGCCATTCCAGCTGTTTAAAGTTTGCACTCACCACATTCACTGCTCCAGTTTTAAAGGAACACACTCCAGACAGTTTCAAAGTTGTCCCTCGTCTGCGCTTCGATTAGTTTTCTCCTATTTTCCACACATGTTCCCGTCTTAAGCACCGC